>NC_134356.1:506151270-506368770 GCF_048569485.1 Anomaloglossus baeobatrachus | reverse complement strand
ACCCCACTGTGTCGGCGGTGTTGTTAAGGTTGATTTCAAGGCTGGAGCCTTTTCATGCCGCGCTCCTTCACCATCCTTCGGGCTCTGGCTTGAAGTGGGAGCCAGCACGGTTCTCCCTGCCTTGCAGGAGACCGGTCTCCATCCGCAGCCCTTTCAGGACCCTGCCGGACGGAGCACTCATCCCTCAGGGACCTGGCCCTGCGTCTCATAAGCTAAGTATTTGAGACGTTATTGAGGGGTCCCTTGTACATTTATTGTGGGGAGAGTGTGTTATTTAACTCTGCTGTGTTTTCCGGCCGGTTCTCTGGTTTTCACCTGAGAACCGCGCCGAGGGTGCCTGCTCGCCGGCCGTATTGTAAAATTTAGGCCCCGGCTTCGGCTGCGGCCTACTTTCGGTTTCACTGCCCCTGCATGTCAGTCATGCAGAGGGACAGTGCGGCGCCGCCCACCGGCCGATCCGCACAGGGGAGGACACTCCTTTCTGAGGAGATGTTTCCCTCCCCTTTATATCTTCTTGGCCCTCTGGTTCCCGCTCTTGGACTAGGCCCCGCCCCCCCTCCTCACTCCAGCGCCATTTTATCAGCGTTCTCACACTGATCGGCGCTGGCTGCTGCATCTCTGCAACCTGTCTGGGGGTCTGAGTTGTGGAATCCGGAGGGCACACAAAACGGTCTGGTAAGCCACAACCTCTGGTTGTGGACTTTATTATACACTCTCTCGGGATCATTCTGAAGGAGTGTGTTCTTTACTGCAGAGCCCCCACCTCAGCAGCATGTCTCACACTAGGAGCAAAGCTGCAAGACTGTACTCTATATGCACTGCATGTAAGCTCGTACTGCCTGAACCGAGCACATATCCACATTGTGATGCCTGCTCTAACATGGTGGTGCCTCAGCCTGGAGTCTCCCCAGTGGTCCCTCCGGCTGCTCCGGCCCCGGTGGCTGAACCCCCGGCTTGGGTAGAATCGTTTTCTAAGTCTATCTCCCAGTCCTTTGCCGACTCCATGGGACAGCTGTCCCGGACTCTGCTGAGCATGCATCAGCCGCCTTCTCAGGTTGCCTCTGCTGCTTCGGCTCGCTCTGCAGAGTTCACAGAGGATTCTTCATCTGCTCCCAGACCCCGTCCTCCTAAAAGGAGACCGCAGGGTCCCCTCTCCTTCCTCGTCCCGCGGCTCCGATTCACGAGCCGACTCGCAGGACGAGGAGGATGTCTTTACTGGGGGCTCGGACGCTACTTCCTTGTGCCCCATTGATCTGACCGAGGGTGATGCGGATGTTAGTGATTTGATTGCGTCCATTAATTCCATACTGGACCTCAATCCGCCAGTATCAGAGGAGCAACCCTCTCTCTCAGAAAAGCACCAGTTTACCTTGCCTAAGAGAACAAGGAGTGTGTTCTTTAACCACTCCAGTTTTCAAGCCACTGTGTCCAAGCCCAGAGCCTGTCCTGACAAACGCTTCCCAAAGCGTGGTTCTGATGACCGTTTTCCTTTTCCACCAGAGGTGGTCAAGGAGTGGGCTCACTCACCAAAGGTACACCCTCCGGTGTCTAGACTCTCAGTCCGGACAGTTGTATCTGTGGCTGATGGCACCTCACTTAAGGATCCCACTGACCGCCAGGTTGACCTCCTGGCCAAGTCTGTCTATGAGGCGGCAGGGGCCTCGTTCTCCCCGTCCTTTGCAGCAGTGTGGGCTCTCAAAGCCATCTCTGCTTCCCTAGAGGAGATGCATTCCCTCACTAGGGACTCTATGCCTGAATTGGTTGCCTTAACTTCCCAGGCTTCAGCCTTTTCAGCCTACGCCATGTCCGCCATGCTGGAGGCTTCTCACCGCACTGCGGTGGCCTCCGCTAATTCCCTCGCTATCCACAGGATCTTGTGGCTTCGACAGTGGAAGGCAGATGCTTCCTCAAAGAAGTACCTTGCTGGGCTCCCATTTGCTGGGTCCAGGCTGTTCGGAGAACAACTGGATGAAATAATTAAGGAGGCTACTGGCGGGAAGAGTACTTCCTTGCCACATACTAAAACCAGAAAACCTGTCCAGGGCAGGAACCAGTCGAGGTTTCGTTCCTTTCGTTCTTCTAACTGGTCGTCCTCTAAGCCCTCGGCCTCGTCCACTAACTCAGCCAAGGACCAGAAGCCCACCTGGCGCAAGAAGCCGCGTCCACAAAGGTCCGCAGGAGCTGCTGCCACCAAGGCAGCCTCCTCTTGACTATCTGGCCGAGCCAGCAACGTCCTTGGTCGGTGGCAGGCTCTCCCACTTTGGTGACGTGTGGTTTCAACACGTCTCCGATCAGTGGGTGCGGGATATCATCTCCCACGGCTACAGGATAGAGTTCTCTTCCAGCCCGCCAAACAGATTCTTTCTGTCAACTCCCCCCTGCTCCAAGGCCGCCGCCTTCTCTCAGGCCGTGGCATCCTTACAGGCCAACGGAGTAATTGTACCGGTTCCCGCCAGGGAACGGTTCAGAGGTTTTTACTCAAATCTCTTCCTAGTCCCCAAAAAGGACGGTTCCTTCCGGCCCATCCTGGATCTCAAGCTTCTCAACAAGCATGTTCAGGTGCGGCTTTTTCGCATGGAGTCTCTGCGATCAGTCATTGCCTCAATGACCCAAGGAGATTTCCTGGCATCCATCGACATCAGAGATGCCTATCTGCATGTGCCAATTGCTGTTTCACACCAGCGTTGGCTACGTTTTGCAATCGGAGAGGAACACTTCCAATTCGTGGCTCTCCCCTTCGGGTTAGCCACGGCCCCTCGAGTATTTACCAAGGTCATGGCAGCAGTGGTTGCGGTTCTGCACCTCCAGGGGTTGGCAGTGATTCCTTACCTGGACGACCTTCTTGTCAAGGCTTCATCCAGTGCAGACTGTCAGCGGAGTGTCTCGCTCACTCTCGCCACGCTTGTCAATCTGCCCAAGTCCACTCTGACCCCGACCCAAAAACTTACGCACCTAGGGATGCAATTCGAGACTCTGCCGGCACTTGTGAAGCTGCCCTTAGTCAAACAGCAGTCCCTCCATCTGGCGGTGCGCTCTCTGTTGAGGCCCCGCCGTCATTCCATCACGCACCTCATGCAGGTGCTGGGTCAGATGGTGGCGTCAATGGAAGCGGTTCCCTTTGCCCAGTTCCATCTGCATCCTCTGCAGCTGGACATTCTCCGCTGTTTGGACAAGCGGACTTCTTCCTTGCACAGGTTGGTGGCTCTGTCGCCACAGACCAGGAGCTCTCTTCAGTGGTGGCTTCGGCCCCTCTCTCTGTCTCAGGGACGCTCCTTCCTGATCCCGTCCTGGGTGATTCTCACCACGGATGCCAGTCTATCCGGCTGGGGAGCAGTATTTCTCCACCACCGAGCACAGGGCACTTGGACTCCGTCCGAATCAGCCCTCTCGATCAATGTGCTGGAGATCAGAGCTGTGCTTCTAGCTCTCGTAGCCTTTCACCACCTGTTGGCGGGCAAGCACATTCGAGTCCAGTCAGACAACGCGACAGCAGTTGCCTACATCAATCACCAGGGCGGGACTCGCAGCCGCCTGGCAATGTTGGAGGTTCAACGCATCCTTCAGTGGACGGAGGACTCCAGGTCCACCATATCCGCAATCCACATCCCAGGCGTAGAAAACTGGGAGGCAGATTATCTCAGCCGTCAAGCAGTGGACAGCGGCGAGTGGGCGCTGCATCCGGCAGTGTTCCGGTTGATCTGCCGCAAGTGGGGCACTCCGGAAGTGGATTTAATGGCATCCCGGCACAACAACAAGGTCCTGGGTTACGTGGCTCGCTCCCACGATCCTCAGGCCTTTGCAGCGGACGCGCTGGTTCAGGATTGGTCCCAGTTCCGTCTGTCTTACGTGTTTCCCCCTCTAGCTCTCTTGCCCAGAGTCCTGCACAAGATCAGAATGGAGGGCCGTCGGGTCATCCTCATTGCTCCAGACTGGCCCAGGCGAGCTTGGTACCCAGACCTGCTCCGTCTGTCCGTAGAGGTGCCGTGGCATCTCCCGGACCGCCCAGACCTTCTCTCACAAGGTCCGTTTTTCCGCCAGAATTCTGCGGCTCTCAGATTGATGGCGTGGCTCTTGAGTCCTGGATCCTGACTGCTTCCGGCATTCCTCCCTAAGTCATCTCCACTATGACTCAGGCTCGGAAGTCTTCCTCGGCCAAGATTTACCACAGGACTTGGAGAATTTTCCTGTCCTGGTGTCGTTCTTCTGGGCATGCCCCTTGGCCTTTTTCCTTGCCGACCGTCCTGTCCTTTCTACAGACCGGTCTGCAGCTAGGACTATCCCTCAATTCCCTTAAGGGACAGGTCTCGGCGCTGTCAGTGTTGTTCCAGCGGCGTATCGCCCGACTGGCCCAGGTGCGCACCTTCATGCAGGGCGCATCTCACATCATTCCACCTTACCGGCGGCCTTTGGATCCCTGGGACCTTAATCTGGTCCTCACGGCCTTACAGAAACCCCCCTTTGAGCCTCTTAGGGAGGTTTCTTTGTTTCGACTTTCACAGAAGGTCGTTTTTCTGGTGGCCATAACTTCTCTCAGGAGAGTCTCTGATTTGGCTGCGCTCTCTTCGGAGTCACCTTTCTTGGTTTTTCACCAAGACAAGGTGGTTCTCCGTCCGACTCCGGACTTTCTCCCTAAGGTGGTGTCTCCTTTCCACCTTAACCAGGACATTTCATTGCCCTCCTTTTGTCCGGCTCCTGTGCATCGCTTTGAGAAAGCGTTGCATACTTTAGATCTGGTGCGGGCGCTCCGGATCTATGTGTCACGCACCGCTGTTCTTAGGCGGTGCACCTCTCTTTTTGTGCTGACCACAGGTCAGCGCAAGGGTCTCTCGGCCTCTAAACCGACCCTAGCTCGTTGGATTAGGTCGGCCATATCCGATGCCTACCAGTGCACTCAGGTGCCTCCCCCGCCGGGGATCAAGGCGCATTCGACCAGAGCTGTCGGTGCCTCTTGGGCTTTCAGGCACCAGGCTACGGCTCAGCAGGTCTGTCAGGCTGCCACTTGGTCTAGTCTGCACACCTTTTCGAAGCACTATCAAGTGCATGCTCATGCTTCGGCAGATGCGAGCTTGGGCAGACGCATCCTTCAGGCGGCTGTCGCCCATTTGTGAAGTTAGGTTTTGCCTACTTCTCAGTCTTCTGTTTATTTCCCACCCATGGACTGCTTTGAGACGTCCCATGGTCTGGGTCTCCCATAAGGAACTATAAAGAAAAAGAGAATTTTGTTTACTTACCGTAAATTCTTTTTCTTATAGTTCCGACATGGGAGACCCAGCACCCTCCCTGTTGCCTGTTGGCAGTTTTCTTGTTCCGTGTGTTTTCACCGGCTGTTGTTGTAGACAGAGGTTCCGGTTGTTCCGGGTTTTGCTCTGTCTCTACTTGTGGGTGGATGTCCTCCTTCAGCTTTTGCACTAAACTGGCTAGATTATTAGTGGGTGTATATGCTCGGAGGGAGGAGCTACACTTTTTAGTGTAGTACTTTGTGTGTTCTCCGGAGGCAGAAGCTATACACCCATGGTCTGGGTCTCCCATGTCGGAACTATAAGAAAAAGAATTTACGGTAAGTAAACAAAATTCTCTTTATTTCACCGCGGGGGGTTAAAGTTTTGAAAATGGCACTTTTTTTTAATTGAGACAATTTTTCTTGTAGACCAAACACCCATGCTAAAACCGAGATCACCAAGTTATCTGCATCTAAGATCCGCAGCCTGAATCCCGTGTTTGGAGGAGCCGGCCCAGCTCTTACTGGTCTCAGGAATCTTGGCAATACGTGTTACATGAACTCCATCTTACAGTGTCTCTGTAACACTCCGCACTTGGCCGAGTACTTCCACAAGAACTGCTACCAAGCCGATATCAACAGGTCCGGAAACGAGGAAACTGTTCATTCTAAGCTTATGCTAAACGTATGATGTTCTTCTGAAAGCTGATTGGTTTCCATGTGATATTTAAAGCAAATCTGTCTGTAGATTTCACACTGCAAACGGCATAAATTATTAATATAGAATTGTTAGGTGTGATGAGACTGGCGTACTTAAGCAATGTCAGAATGGCTATATAATCCGTATAGTGAAATAAGCAATTTATTTTAGAGGCTATGTCTCATGAGCAGTGGAATTTGGCTTTGGAAGCTTTAGTTTGTTAAAAGGGTCACACCGTTATACATGCTTCACAGGACCAAACACTCAACCACTAGACTTCACAAAGGTCACCAGACTCCAGGTTAAAGTGAACCTGTCAGGTGCAATATGCACCCAGACCCACGAGCAGTTCTGGGTGTATATTGCTAATCCCTGCCTAACTGTCTCTATACACTACCATAGATAAAGGGATCTTTAGAAAAAGTATTTCTAAAGATCCCTTTATCATATGCTAATGAGCGCGGGGACTAGTAACAAGGGCGTTCGTTCCCCTGGCTAGTCGGCCCTCTTAACATGTTAGTACGTCCCTGTGGGTGTGCTAACATGCTAATGAATGTGCAGCATCAGAGGATGGTCACACTCGCCTCTCTGCCGCCATCGCATCAGAGTCCAGATTTCGGCTCAGTGCGCATGATCCCGGACTTTTGGTCATGCGCACTACATGAATTTGAAGCCAGGACTCGTACACTTGGCGCACTATGAAGCCGGGTTCTGGCTTCAAACCCATGTAGTGCGCATGAACCAAAGTCCTTGATCATGTGCACTGAGCTGAAATCAGGACTTGGACGCGTTGGCAGCAGAGAGGTGAGCACGACCATCCTCTGACGCTGCGCATTCATTAGCATGTTAGCTCATGGTTCTGGGTGCATATTGCACATGACTGGTGTTATGGTGACTGTGCTTCCCCTCCGGGATTGATGTTCCCCTCGTTATAATTCAGAATGCAGCCTATTCTGCAGGAATAAGATGCTTAGTCTTGTAATATGCTTTACAATGCTTATTTTGCATGAATAAAGGACATTATTCTTATATTCTAAATAAAATTTGTTTTTTTTATAAAAAAAATAAATAAATTACATTCTGTGAGTCATGTTAAATAATGAGAGAACTTTCAGGCTGAAGTGTGTTTAGACTCCAGTCACCCAGCCTGGCTGATAACTGCGGCTTGTACTGAGTAGAGTGAGATCTCTGCAGATGCATGGAGTAAGTACACTGAGCAAGTGGCAAATGGGCGGAAGGATTATACCGCCATTCTGGCATGAATTGTGAAAGTGAGTACACCAGGCTCCTCAGCTCACAGAAGAGTCTGTTTAGTGATGTATGCAGTTTGCATTGTGAAATGTGGTAACATCCACTTTTAAAGCAAATCTATGTGACATTATGCAGAAAAAGCCCTGTGCACACATTGGAAATATGAAAAGCTTTTTGCTTTGTGATTATTTTTTTCCTATCCGTTTGCGAAATCAGAATGCTGCAATATTATGTTATTACTGCCAAAATCTCAAGCAATACAGTTTTCTAGGGTGAAGAAGAAATCATTTCCAGAATTCCATTTTTTGCTTGTTTGACTGAATTTGATTCTGAATTGTGCCCTTTTTTGTGTGCAGATTTAACCTTCTAGGACACAAAGGAGAAGTGGCTGAGGAGTTTGGTATTATAATGAAGGCTCTTTGGACCGGACAATATAAATACATAAGCCCTAAAGATTTCAAGGTAACAATTGGAAAAATTAATGACCAGTTTGCGGGGTACAGCCAGCAAGACTCCCAAGAGCTGCTGCTATTCTTAATGGATGGCCTGCATGAGGATCTCAATAAGGTAATCTACTTTCCGTTCCTAAATGAGAATGTGCCTTTAAGTTATATTGTAGGATTGGGCCGATTTTTTATTTTTTAGAATTTAGCACATTACTATAAATATGCTGTAGGTTAATGTCTCAGGGACTAAAATGAAGTACTTGGATTACTGCTTGAATTTTACGTCAGTTTATTGAAGATTGGCATTTTTGAGTATAAGAAGTTGACGAGTAGCGTCCTCAAAGGGGAAAAGAAATTGAGAGAGACAAAAAGTGCAGATAGGGTCTTGCCCGAGTAGAGTAGTGGCTATAAAGGGATCAGGAAGGCTCACCTGTAGTAGTTGTGAATGTCACAATCGCTGTATAAACGTGTACCAACTACTGCTGCAGCTACCCGGAGGAAGATGATGGGTGCAGATCAAAAAGTTAGGCTGCTTTCACACTACGTTTTTTAACATGCCTCATGAACGTGTCTTTGCTGCAAAAGCGGATCGCGTTTTTGCAAAGAGAAACGCATGCAAACGCATGTTATTTTACAGGATCCTGTCACTTGAAGTTTATGGGCAGGTATTGGAGTCGTGATCGGGAAAGAGGGGAACTGAACGTGACAGACTGGAAATTCAGGCGCAGCTGGGGGCAAAAGAGAGGAGAGAGAGGGAAGAGAGAGGAGAGGGAAGAGAGAGGAGAGGAAAGAGAGAGGAGAGGGAAGAGAGAGGAGAAAGAGAGAGACTGATCACGCCAGGCTGGTTTCTGGCCAAACAGGATCCTATTTATCAGCATACCACCGTTCACATGCGTTTGCGTGCTGTTTAGTCAGGATCCAGCGACTTGTAGTATTTGAACGCAGCTCAAAAACGCTACAAGTAGCGTTTTTGAAAAAAGTTAAACTGCAAGTCGCTGGATCCTCACTATAACGCATGCAAACGCATGTGAACGCATGTTGACGCGAGTCCATTGCAAATGCATTGAAATGAAACCGCATTTGCACTGGATCCGTTTTTGCGTTAAAAAAACATTCAGGACGCATGTTAAAAAAACGTAGTATGAAAGCAGCCTTAAACGCCACTGCCGTTGAAGAAAATCCAAGATGAAATAGATAGGAATCGTGATCTTTATTCATCTGAGTTTCAGAGATTATTCTCCTTCAGGACCAAAAATCACAATTATTTGGTCCTGAAGAAGGAGAATAATCTCTGAATTGCATAAACTAATAAAGATCACGATTTCTATCTATTTAGTCTTGGTTTGGCGTCAAAGGCAGCGCGGCATTTAACCCTTTCTTTGATCTGCACCTATCATCAAGGAGGAAAAGAAGAAAAGTGGTCCTAGTATATGCCGTCATTGTGTGATCAGTACTGGTCCTATCTCTCATATTGAAGTGCTGTTGCCCCTTTTAGTTTTATGAAACAATAAAGCGGGGCATCAGTACGGCAATCACCCATTTATAGCATATTGTAGTTATGTTTTCAGTCTTGGAAAAAACTTTCCTTTTTGAGTAGAAATCCTCATTAACCTGTTTCCAGCTCACTGTAGTGATTTGATGCTCTATTCAGTCATTTTTGGGAAACATGGTTAGAAATAAAGGATGTTGGGTGTAGGCACCTGGTAATCTACTGGTGTAAATGTCAAATGTACAGTTAGGTCCAGAAATATTTGGACAGTGACACAAGTTTTGTTATTTTAGCTGTTTACAAAAACATGTTCAGAAATACAATTATATATATAATATGGGCTGAAAGTGCACACTCCCAGCTGCAATATGAGCGTTTTCACATCCAAATCGGAGAAAGGGTTTAGGAATCATAGCTCTGTAATGCATAGCCTCCTCTTTTTCAAGGGACCAAAAGTAATTGGACAAGGGACTCTAAGGGCTGCAATTAACTCTGAAGGCATCTCCCTCATTAACCTGTAATCAATGAAGTAGTTAAAAGGTCTGGGGTTGATTTCAGGTGTGTGGTTGTGTGGTTTTGCATTTGGAAGTTGTTGCTGTGACCAGACAACATGCGGTCTAAGGAACTCTCAATTGAGGTGAAGCAGAACATCCTGAGGCTGAAAAAAAAGAAAAAATCCATCAGAGAGATAGCAGACATGCTTGGAGTAGCAAAATCAACAGTCGGGTACATTCTGAGAAAAAAGGAATTGACTGGTGAGCTTGGGAACTCAAAAAGGCCTGGGCGTCCACGGATGACAACAGTGGTGGATGATCGCTGCATACTTTCTTTGGTGAAGAAGAACCCGTTCACAACATCAACTGAAGTCCAGAACACTCTCAGTGAAGTAGGTGTATCTGTCTCTAAGTCAACAGTAAAGAGAAGACTCCATGAAAGTAAATACAAAGGGTTCACATCTAGATGCAAACCATTCATCAATTCCAAAAATAGACAGGCCAGAGTTAAATTTGCCGAAAAACACCTCATGAAGCCAGCTCAGTTCTGGAAAAGTATTCTATGGACAGATGAGACAAAGATCAACCTGTACCAGAATGATGGGAAGAAAAAAGTTTAGAGAAGAAAGGGAACGGCACATGATCCAAGGCACACCACATCCTCTGTAAAACATGGTGGAGGCAACGTGATGGCATGGGCATGCATGGCTTTCAATGGCACTGGGTCACTTGTGTTTATTGATGACATAACAGCAGACAAGAGTAGCCGGATGAATTCTGAAGTGTACCGGGATATACTTTCAGCCCAGATTCAGCCAAATGCCGCAAAGTTGATCGGACGGCGCTTCATAGTACAGATGGACAATGACCCCAAGCAAACAGCCAAAGCTACCCAGGAGTTCATGAGTGCTAAAAAGTGGAACATTCTGCAATGGCCAAGTCAATCACCAGATCTTAACCCAATTGAGCATGCATTTCACTTGCTCAAATCCAGACTTAAGACGGAAAGACCCACAAACAAGCAAGACCTGAAGGCTGCGGCTGTAAAGGCCTGGCAAAGCATTAAGAAGGAGGAAACCCAGCGTTTGGTGATGTCCATGGGTTCCAGACTTAAGGCAGTGATTGCCTCCAAAGGATTCGCAACAAAATATTGAAAATAAAAATATTTTGTTTGGGTTTGGTTTATTTGTCCAATTACTTTTGACCTCCTAAAATGTGGAGTGTTTGTAAAGAAATGTGTACAATTCCTACAATTTCTATCAGATATTTTTGTTCAAACCTTCAAATTAAACGTTACAATCTGCACTTGAATTCTGTTGTAGAGGTTTCATTTCAAATCCAATGTGGTGGCATGCAGAGCCCAACTCGCGAAAATTGTGTCACTGTCCAAATATTTCTGGACCTAACTGTAGGTGTCCTTTTGGCCTCCATAAGCCCAATATACGTCTTTGTACCTTTTTTATTTGCTGCAGTCAATCACTAGTTTTTAGATTAGAAAAGCAATGACTATTCCCATAAAACCCCTTTAAGCCCATGCGTTCCTCCTTGGTAGTTGCTACAACGTGGCGCAGTGATAGCATATCATGTTATACATGAAAATAAAGTATACATGACGTAATGTCTCATTTTGTTTTACTTTCTATTTTACGTGTCCTTTGATGATCCTTGTAGAGAGTAAGTAAGCAAACCCATTCATGTTCATGTTTGTAAAGGCAAAAGGCTATGTTTTCTGTTTCTATGATAGATCTGTGTTGGTTTTGTGTCGGAATCAGGGGTAATATGAAATAAAATGTCCGTGTGTTGTCCCATTCGATATGTCTTCTCATTACAAATGGATTTATGAACGTCGCTCACATCTGCAGCCTGACCATTAAATGTGGGCCATCTCATACATACACTTGTGGTGGTTTGTTTCCTTACATGATTCATCACTTTTTTTTTTCTTTTGTGTGTGTATTAAATAAACCATTTACCTCTTCTGGAAAAGACCTCTTTCTACTGGCCTTAAAGAGTACAAATGCTGAGATGGGATCTTTTACACAGTGATCCTTAACATGACCATAGATGCTTATAGAAGAAAGGTACGAACGGTACTTAACCAAAGGAGGCTGGGAAAATAATATAGTGCAGTCAGTCTTAAGGCGGTATACACCTTTTTCATTAGATGTGTCTTTGTATTATTGGTAGGGTTTACCAGAAGAGGACTCCCGCCAGTCAGTCCATGGTGCCACTTTCATGTGATCATCAACATGTGAGCGATGGCAGTCGGGGTATATTCACACATTCGTGTTAAGGGGGCTTTACACGCTACAATATTGTCAATGTTTTATCGTCAAGGTCACGTTGTTAGTGACGCACATCCGGCGTCATTAACGATATCGCAGCGTGTGACACTTACCAGCGACCTTAAGCGACATCAAAAAAGGTGAAAATCGTTCACCATGGAGAGGTCGTCCCAAAACCAAAAAATCAGTAATGGTTGATTATCGATGTTGTTCCTCGTTTTTGCGGCAGCACACATCGCTGTGTGTGAAACCGCAGGAACAAGGAACGTCTCCTTACTTTCCACCGGCCGCAATGCGGAAGGAAGAAGGTGAGCGGGATGTTACGTCCCGCTCATCTCTGCCCCTTCGCTTTGATTGGCCGGCCGCTTAGTGACGTCGCGGTGACGTCGTGGTGATGCCGAACGTCCCTCCCCCTTGAGGGAGGGATTGTTCGGCAGTCACAGCGACGACGACGACCAGGCAAGTGCGTGTGACGCTGCCGTAGCGATAATGTTCGCTACGGCAACGAACGCACGATATCGCACACACGACGGGAGCGGGTGCTTACACGCTCGATATCGCTAGCAATTGCTAGCGATGTCGTAGTGTGTAAAGCCTGCTTTAGTGTTACCATCAGAGAGGAATGCACTGATATTTTTATTTTTTTTTCTTCAGTTGTCATCTTGGTTGCTTCAGTTTTTATTCCCATACATTTTGTTTTCACTGATGCAGGTAGACCATCTGAATTTTCTTTCCAATTGATTCTTCAAGGGGCTCCCCAAAAAATATTTCAAACTGCAGCCCAACCTAATCATGCATTAGTATGGACTGCAGACTGAAGACCTACAGCTCCCAAGGTTTGGGGTTTAACTACAAGCTCTCATATGTGAAGAAATGTTTTAACTCCTATTGTGCTTGACAAGGAGATTTTTAGTTTCATTTTTCGCTGTCAGTCTGACAAGCTCTTTAATTTTATGAACAATTTTTATGTACTTTATATATTATGTACAAAGACAGACTGCGCCCGACTGGAAAGCAAATAAAAATTGAGGCGAATCAACCTGGAGATAACCCCGTTGTGCTTAGCGAGGCAGAGCTATATTTCGTCACACTTGAAAATCCTGCTCCAAGCTGCTAACAGAGGCATGTGTGATACAGCTCTTGTCCGTTTGCACACAGGTCTCTGGAGCTGTATACCTTCAATTATCAGCCTGTACTGACATGTGATTACGATAGTCTGCAGTTTGAATGATACCAGGGATGCCATTTTATGTCATTCTTGGAGACATCCTGGATTAGATAAAAACAGATTGAACTTTGAAGTACAAAGTTTGTCATTTTAGTTTCATCCATGTCTTACAGGTCCCCATAGACTTTAATGGCCCAGTCTAATCTTCAAAATGAATGAGAATGGCCTATGCACTGAGTCTAATTAACTAATGCGTCAATGTAACTTTATAGCTTAGTGTGCTATTCGTGAAAAAAACAGCACTAGATGACACACACACACACACACACACCCACACACACACACACACACACACACACACACACTATATATACACACACACACACACACACACACACACACACACACACACTGAATTCAGGTTTTTTTTTTATTTAAATATTGCCTGGTACCTTCACAGTGCCAAGTAAAAATTCCTTCAGATGAGACCTTTTCTATCACATGGCCATTCATCGTCTTAATTTTCTGCATTATAATTTGTGGACAGCTTTATGCGAGAGGTCAGCATGGTAGTGAAATCATTGGATGCATGAACCAGAATATGATCTGTAGTGTATAAATACGAATGTGTCCCTGTTATAATTACTGATCCTACAGTGTAAGGCCCGTATTTGGGATATTACTAGTCACCTATATTAAATTTTACCTCTTGGTCCCCAATTCCTATACAGTCGTCACCTATAGTGTCACTGGCTTACAGGATTGTTTTAGTTTCCATTCTTTTCTATTGAATGATTGGAGCAAGTGGATTATTTTTGTGTTTTTGCAGGCGGACAACAGGAAGAGACATAAGGAAGAAAACAACGATCATTTGAATGATTCTCAGGCTGCAGATATAGCTTGGATAAAGCACAAGCAACTCAATGAATCTATTATTGTGGCACTTTTCCAAGGCCAGTTCAAGTCGACTGTGCAATGCCTAACGTGCCACAAAAAGTCCCGAACGTTTGAAGCTTTCATGTACTTGTCTCTACCACTGCCATCGTCAAGCAAATGTTCTCTTCAGGTATGTGTATGGAGATAATTTTGTTCCTTTTCTCAAAATCATTTAAGTTTTTTGTTTTAAGTTTGGGAATAGATATGGCTGACAAAATTGGACAAATTCCATATATCAGAGCACAAGTTGTAAGTATCCCATTGAAGCTCTTCTTGTGTTGGCTACGGGTCTGCCTCCTGTAGAGGGGAACTATAAGCAGCCATGCTTTAGATTCTTACAAGGCACTTTCATAAGTACTTTCAAATACTTAAAATACTCAAGTTTATTCAGGTATTTCACTGATTTCCATGTTCAGAACTCTGCTAATGTCACTGACTATTTCTAGGAGGTGTAATTCAACGGGGTATTCTCAAGTTTGGAAGCTATTCTCTAGCCACTGGAGCAGGCAGACTGCTCAGCTCACCACTGATCCTGAGAACCGGGGCTCTAAAGCACCCCAAGCAGATGGTGCAGTGGTTGATCATGAGTAATGTACATTTATTCCTGATCAGACATCAACTGATGCTGAGCGCTGTGCTCGACTTGTCTTCGGCACTCCCATAAGACTGAATGGAGGTGCAGTTTGCGTGATTGACCACCACTGTTTTCACATGGGTCTCTTCAGATAACTTTAAGGGTGCTTTCACACTTTGTTCCTCTCCCCGTTCATTGGTCCCATCTGGGCTTCCGTCTAAACCCCTTAAGATTCGAATGTATGAGCTGACTGGGCCACTGACTATAATGGTGCAGACGAAGTCACCGTATGCTCTGTCCACCACTTTCGGGGGTATACACTTAGACACCCGAAAATATTAATCTCCCATCAATAACATCCTACTGATCAGCTGATTAAAGGGCAGGGTACATGAGCGAGCTCCGCATCCACCTTGTTGTTTACCAGGCGAAGCTCTGTATTTTGCTAGTGGCTCTGCTTGGTACTGCAACTCCAAGGTGTCCCTTTCCTTCTCACTCAACTGATCATTGAGGTGCTGAATGTTGGATGCCTATCAATCAGATTTGGTGGTCTATCCTAAGAACAGGCCAACAATATCAAAGTCCCATAAAACCTCTACGATGCTTTTAGTATATAATCTTTTAGTTATTCTAATTAAATTGGTTAAAAAAAATTATCTTATGCGATTGATTCCAACATCTTTGGGTTTACCTGTGTTTTTGTTTTGTTTTTTTTTTTTGTTCTTCAGGATTGCCTTAAGTCTTTTTCCAAAGAAGAAAAGCTGACAGATAACAATAGATTTTTTTGTAGTAATTGTAAAACTAGGAGAGATTCCATGAAGAAGATAGAGATTTGGAAACTCCCTCCAGTTCTTCTTGTGCACCTAAAACGGTAACTGTATTTTGTGCACCTTTACTGTGTTAATTTTTGCAATACTTGACATAACCCATATTGATCAGTTGGTTTTAACAATTACATACGTAAATATTTCCTAGATTTTCTTATGAAGGGCGCTGGAAGCAAAAACTTCAGACATGCGTGGACTTTCCATTGGAACATCTGGACTTATCACAATACGTCATAGGACCCAAGACGTTTAAGAAGTACAGTTTATTTGGCGTATCTGTAAGTATCTAGTTCTAATAAAAACCTGTCTCTTCCTGGCCTTTTTACAAAATACACCTGTTTTCTTTCAGTATTAAAGGGGTTGTCAAGGCATGTAATATTGATGACCTTTCGGTTGGCGTCGCACTCCCAGCACCCCCACAATCGCTTGACGGCAGCTGGTTGTAAACCTTGTGTGAAGCTGAAAGCACAGTTGTAATTAGTGTGTAACAATTGCAGCTGATAATGGCTATATTCTCAAATAGTTGCCGATCAGCAGTGAATAGTAGCACCACTACAGATCTAAAATTATAACCTATCCTAAAAATGAGTCATCTATATTAAATTATGGGTCCAGAGAACCCCTGGTTTTTGCTACCCCATCTGAGAGCAGCATGATGTAGGGGCAGAGATTGTAATTCCAGCGACGTGTCACTTACTGGGCTGCTTATTGTAATTTTGATAAAATTAATGTTTTTTTCTGCTGCAGATCTAGTATGTTCTGAATGATGAGCTCTTTAATACTCCACCCATACCGCAGATTGACAGCTTTCTGCCTATGCACAGTATACACAGAAAGCTACCAATGAGTGATGAGGGCGGTGTTATTCAAAGCTCATGCATATGGAAGACAGGTTTACTTGTCCTCTAGTGATAATCTCTTGTAGGTAAAATTAATTTTATCAAAACTACAGCAAGCAGCCCATATTTTGCTGGAATCAGGGTCTCTGTATTTACATTAAAGTAGATGTCCGGTCTAAAATGTCAAAGTCTGCAGTCCCTATATGTGACTTCAGATATGTGAATCCTCTTATTGCACGGATTTTGTGCAGTGAGGCTTCTCCGGTGTCAGAGCTGGGAAAACAACAGTCACGTGGCTGTGAGTATGCGGTATGCAAGCCCCCGGCTAGAATCTGACTAGATGGGCACGGCCTTGATCAATACACACATTGAGCGAGTCCCACCCATTTAGTCGGATTCTGGCAGAGGCATGCGTATCGCATACTCTTCAATGTTGTCCCTGGCTACAGCCCAAAATACATGCGATAAGGGGATTCACAAGTCTGCAGTCACAATAAGTAACACATTGAGTGACTGCAGACTTGTCATTTAGACTCGACAACCGCTGCTCCCAAATTAGGTGGCAAATACCTGGTTATGTTCAAAATCATCTGTCTTCTGTTTATGGGCTTTGTAATTCATTAAATCTGCATCTTAAAGCAGCCCACCACCTCTAAATGTTACTATGAATCTATAATGTATAGTCACTATAGCTAATGGCCTCTGGCCTCCTGTGGTCACTGCCCCTTTCACTTCAACTCCATAATGGCCACTGCAGAAGCTTGGGAAATGTCATTAAGGCTATACCCCACCCTTTTCTCTGCACAGGGAAGTACACACATTGGTCCATCCCCCACCAATGTAAACTAAGAGGACGCAGGGTTCAGATTTTCTACAGTTCTCGCTATTCATCTACCACCACCATTTTTAACACCCACAAGAGGGTACTGATCCCAGGTATGGAAGAAGTGGAGGTAGAAATGTATAATCCTGGCGTGTTCTTAACAGAATGGGCATTAGCAGTGTGGTACAGTGTTGGAAAAACATAACTGATTTCATGGCTTCTCAGCACCACACCTGTCGCTGGTTGTGTCGGGTATTGCAGCTAAACACTAAGCAACCTATAGACAGATGTAGCACTGAGTTTATTAGACAGAAGCTATATTTTTGAAACGCTGTGCAACCCTTTTAAAAATGCACGGGAGCAGGAATGGCCACTGACGGGTCCCACTAGCCTTCATGTGTGAGCCTACAACACAGGACACTTCAGGCTCATTAGCCATTTCACTACTGGTGTTATTAGCGGAAAGGCTTGTAATGAAATGGACTAAGTTCCTGTAGGTAGGTTGTATTTCTAGTTATCTAATTTATAAAGTTAGTGTTTTTTGTTGCTCCTTTTGACATATCCCATGCTTTGTGTTGTGAACAGAACCATTATGGAGGTCTGGATGGTGGGCATTATACGGCTTACTGCAAGAATGCAACGAGACAAAGGTGGTTTAAGTTTGATGACCATGAAGTGTCCGAAATATCCGTCTCATCTGTGAAGACCTCGGCTGCATACATCCTGTTTTACACATCGTTGGATCTTCGAGTAGCTGAGCCTTTGATATAAGCATTCGTCCAGAGGCGCTCCTTAGGAATTTCTATACAAAAGTAGAGGATGATTCTACATAGTCATTTGAAATTAAATAAAGAGGTGTAACGCTCATAATCTTCTCACCACAGGGGTATTAAAGAGCGATTATTCTACTGCTCTCATAGTATGATGTGGAGAGACTGCCAAGGAGAGAAGGGAGACACATTTCTATAAGAGTTCGCACAGACTGATGTATGATAAAAGCCTTCAATGGTGGCTTTAGATGATCTCCACCTCTTACCCCTGCTCCTCACTATGGACCGTCTATGCTATACACTCTTTACTACTGGCAGGACAGGCTAGGCTCAGAGGAAGCCTGCAGTTTATAGTAAAGTATAAAAACTGCAGCAGCATGATCCTAAAAATGCCTTGGATATGTCCGTATTTCTCCCGTGATAAGTAACTTGTCTGTTGTCCTTTTCTTGCCTTTTTCCATATGCTTCTCTACTGTTGCATACAAACGGTCTAAGCAGATTCGGAATGTATTGAATCAAAGACTGCAATCTTGCACATCACTCATAATGTATATAACCTTTTCTTTGTTGTAAATCATATTTATGTAAAATACCTATAGCACTTGATAAATTGTCTAATACCTAAATAAATCGATCTACTTGAGGATGTATATACTTAGTTATAAAATCACAGTATACAGTTACCAAGCTCTGCTACAAGTCCTATAGCAGCCATTCAGAGCGCAGAAAACAGCATTTCTTGGAAATATTTATTGCCTTTATTGTGCATGTGGTCTGCGGATGTAACCTGGTCCAAAAGCAGCTGCAGTGCCCTATCAAACATTTATAATGGTCGCTACCTATATTATGCCTAGCAGCGGTCAGATGGCCACGGATAGCCTTTGTATGCGAGCCGTCCAATATGAAGGTCGGCACACTTAATTCATTCTGACCATTCATTTCTCTCCTTAGTATTTTTTTACCTTATCTTCATATCTTGGATAAGTGTTTAATTCATGACTTTTTCTCCACTTTAATCTCTTCACTAATCTTTCATTCATTTTTCCAGTTTATGAATACAAGAAGAGCTGCACCGCGGATCTCACACTTTGCATTAAATAAGATTTTGATTTTCATTACAGTATTTTAGTCTCCGTGTATTACATGAATCCTACATCCCACTTATTTCAGTGTTTTTCTTTTCAGATTTTGAAAAAAAATTACGTACACTGAACAATAATAACACAACACTTTTGGTTTTGCTTCCATTTTTCATGAGCTGAACGCAAAGATCTAAGACTTTTTCGATGTACACAAACTGCCTTTTCCTCTCAAATATTGCTCACAAATTTGTTTAAATCTGTGTTGGTGAGCACTTCTCTTCTGCGGAGATAATCAATCCACCTCATAGATGTGGTATATCAAGATGCTGATTACACAGCATGATTATTGCACAGGTGTGCCTTAGGCTGGCCACAATACAAGGCCACTCTAAAAATGTGCAGTTTTATCCAATCAGTTTGTATAACCAAAGAATATCTGCACAAACTGTCAGAAACCGCTTCAGGGAAGCTCATCCTCTCCCAGTCCTCATCAGCGTCTCCACATGCCGGCAGTTTGTAGTTGTAACTGACTTGAGTGGGCAAATGCTCACATTCAATGGCATTTGGCACATTAGAGAGGTTTTCTCTTCACAGATGAATCACAGTTTTCACTGTACAGGGCAGATGGCAGACTGTGTGTATGGTGTTGTGTGGCTGAGCCGTTTGCTGATGTAAGTGTTGTGAATTGAGTGGCCCATGGTGGCGGTTGGTGTATGTTATGGACAACAAACCTAGGTGCGTTTTATTGATGTCATTTTGAATGCACAGACCCACCATGATGAGATCCTGAGGCCCATTGTTGTGCCATTCATCTACGACCATAACCTCATGTTACAGCATGATAATGCATGGACCCATGTTGGAAAGATCTGTACACAATTCCTGGAAGGTGAAAACATCCCAGTTCTTACATGGTCAGCATACTCACCGGACATGTCGCATAATGATCATGTTTGGGATGCTTGGATCAGCATATATGACTGCGTCCTCAACTTTGCAGCCATTGAAGAGAACTGGAGCTGTATTCCACAGGCCACAATCGCCACCTGATCAACTCTATATAGGACTTGTGTTGCATTGTGAGTGGCAAATAGTGGTCACACCAGATACTGACTGGTTTTATGACCCCCCCCCCCCCACCCCCCCCCCACCATATTGTAAAACTGCACATTTAAGGCCCGTTACACATCCGGCATTTCGCCGAATGCTGGATCCGGCACGCATTCAGTACAGTCATTTACAGTGGAAGCGCGACACCATGCAGACAAATGCGGTTGTGCATGAAGCACACAACCACATGGTGTCACGCTTCCACTGTAAATGAAAGTACTGCACTGCATGCGTGCCGGATCCGGTGAAATGCCGGATGTGTGAAACTGGCATTACAGTGGCCTTTTATTGTGGCCAGCCTAAGGGTGGTTTTACACGCTACGATTTCGCTAAAGCGATCTCGTTGAGGTCACGGAATTTGTGACGCACATCCGGCCGCTTTAGCGATCTCGTTGTGTGTAACACCTATGAGTGATTTTGAATTGTCGCAAAAACGTGCAAAATCACTCATTGGTGACATTTCCCCCCCCTATTCCCAATTATGGTTGCTGATGCTTGGGCGATGTAGTTCGTCGTTCCTGCGGAAGCACACATCGCTACGTGTGACACCGCAGGAACAAGGAACCTCACCTTACCTGCGTCCCGCCAGCAATGAGGAAGGAAGGAGGTGGGCAGGATGTTCGTCCCGCTCATCTCTGCCCCTCCGCTTTGATTGGGCGGCCGCTTAGTGAGTCGCTGTGACGCCGAACGAACCGCCCCCTTAGGAGGCGGTACGCCGGTCACAGTGACGTCGCTATGCAGGTAAGTAGTGTGACGGGGGTGCGCGATTTTGTGCGCTACGGGCAGCGATATGCCCGTGTCGCACAAACGATGGAGGCAGGTACACACTCTAGCGACATCGGTAATGATATCGCAGCGTGTAAAGCGGGCTTTAGGCACACCTATGCAATAATCATACTGTCTAATCAGCATCGTGATATGCAGCACCTTCTTGACAAAGGAGAAGTGCTCACTAACACAGATTTAGACAAATTTGTGAACAATATTTGATATAAGGCGGCGGCCTTTTGTGTACATAGAAAAAGTCTTAGATCTTCAAGTCCAGCTCATGAAAAATGGGAGCAAAAACAAGTGTTGCATTTATATTTTTGCTCAGTGCATATGCACTTAATTTTCTCTACAATTGCATTTCATGAAATAAAGTTTTTTTTCTATTCCATGTATTGAAGTATTTTTTTTTAATAAGCAAATTACTCAGAAATAATTGAATAATTAGATGTGATGTCTGACTGGCCTTTCTTTCTTGTTGGTATTTTCCTTATTTTAGACTTTAGATCTCAGTCGTTTGACAGTGTTATATTTTGTAAATCTCATATGTTTATTTAAAAACTTGGGATTTAGGTGTCAGCGTTTTTTGTCTCAAACTTTCCAGAAAGAAAGAAGCTTCTTCAAAAATCATCCGTCTATTATTCTGAAACATAAAGGTTATTCTATGCTAGGAATTACTAAGGAACTAGAGATACAGCATATGTGCTACTCCGGTCCCAAAAAAATTACAAACTAGTCCTCACTAGGATAGAAAGAAGTTTACAACTATGTAAAACGGTTAACCAACAACCGTGCAATTTTCCATTTTTGACCTTTCGTTTTTGCCTCTTTCTTCCAACAGCCATTATTTTTTATTTCTTCGGCGCTCCATTGGGAGACCCAGACGATTGGGTGTATAGCACTGCCTCCGGAGGCCACACAAAGCATTACACTAAAAAGTGTAAGGCCCCTCCCCTTCTGGCTATACACCCCCCGTGGGATCACGGGCTGCTCAGTTTTCAAGATTTGTGCGAAGGAGGTCAGACATCCACGCATAGCTCCACTGTTTAGTCAGCAGTAGCTGCTGACTATATCGGATGGAAGAAAAGAGGGCCCATACTAGGGCCCCCAGCATGCTCCCTTCTCACCCCATTCCTATTGGCGGTGTTTGTTAAGGTTGAGGTACCCATTGTGGGTACGGAGGCTGGAGCCCACATGCTGCTTTCCTTCCCCATCCCCCTGAGGGGCTCTGAGGAAGTGGGATCTTACCGGCCCCCAAGCCCTGAGGCCGGGCTCCATCCACAGACCCGTAGAACCTGCTGGATACGGAGCTGGGTACCGTTCAGGGACAAGGCCCTGCAACATTCAGGTACTCTGTGTCCCCGTATGGACAGGCCGCGCACACTCCAGACTTGCTGGGTGTGCTAGTGCGCCGGGGACAGTAGCGCTGCGCGCTGGGGTTACAGTCACTGCAGTTTCTCTGAGGGACTTTATGTGTTGGGGACTGCCGCGCCGGCCGCCCCTGGAGCGGCGGCGCGGCTGAGACTTGTGGTGCGCCGGGGACTTAGCGCCGACCGTGCTTTTACGACGGCGGCGCTTATAAATCTAGTCCCCGGCTTTTGCGGCCTAGCTCCGCTTCGTTCCCGCCCCCACCCTGTCAATCAGGGAAAGGGAGAGACGCTGTTCTATAGTCAGCGCCGAGGGCTGGAGTCTTATTTACATACTCCAGCCCTCTCACTAGGCACAGTGGGACGCAAGTTTCCCGCTTTTCGTCTGGACACACCCAGGGCCCGCCCCTCTCCACAGGACGCCGGCAGCCATTCCTGCATGCAGTCTGGCTGGAGAACGGACACAGGCTCTGGGAGACCCAGACAAGGGATTTCTGGCGACCACACACCCGCGTTAAGCGGGCGGTAAGCAGCACATTAGTGCTGGCCCCACTAGTGCCACAGTGTTATATTGGTGTATTTTTTTCTCTATACCATATATATATATATATATTGCACTGTAAGGTCGCTTCTTGGCTGTATACCCTATATTGCTCTGAGGAGACGACAACATGTCACCCGCAAAACGCAAGGGTGCCAAGACACAGGCTGTATACGCTGCTTGTGCCGCTTGTGGGGCTGATCTACCGGCAGGTTCCAATGACCCCCATTGTGTGCAATGTTCGGTCCCTGTGCCACTTCGTCAGCCGGAGTCTATGGTGGTAGTGGCCCAGGCAGAGTCACCGGTGAACCCTGTCCCGGTGACGGGGACAGAGTTTGCAGTTAGCTATCGGCGCGTCGTTTGCTCCAGCATTCGCGGCCGTGTGGGCACTCCAAGCTATTTCAGCTGGTCTGGCACAGGTGGACTCTATCATACGTCCAGCAGTGCCGCAAGTGGAGTCCTTAATTTCGCAAATGTCTGCGTTTGCGACCTATGCTATCAATGCTGTCCTGGACTCTACGAGCCGTACCTCAATGGCGTCTGCCAACTCTGTGGTTTTGCGCAGAGCCTTGTGGTTAAAGGAATGGAAAGCGGATTCTGCTTCCAAAAAGTTTAACCAGCTTGCCACTATCTGTAGACAGACTGTTTGGTGAGCAATTGGCTGAAATCATTAAACAGTCCAAGGGTAAAGACTCCTCCTTACCCCAGCCCAGATCAAGCAAACCTCAACAAAGGAGGTGGCAGTCGAGGTTTCGGTCCTTTCGAGGCTCCGGCAAGGCCCAATTCTCCTCGTCCAAAGGGACTCAGAAGGAGCAAAGGGGCTCAGATTCCTGGCGGGCTCATTCACGCCCCAAGAAAGCAACCGGAGGAACCGCTTCCAAGGCGGCTGCCTCATGACTTTCGGCCTCCTCCCTCCGCATCCTCGGTCGGTGGCAGGCTCTCCCGCTTTTGCGACATTTGGCTGCTACAGGTCAAGGACCGGTGGGTAACAGACATTTTGTCTCACGGGTACAGGATAGAGTTCAGTTCTCGTCCTCCGCCTCGGTTCTTCAGAACTTCCCCACATCCCGACCGAGCAGATGCCCTTCTGCAGGCGGTGGGCTCACTAAGAGCAGAAGGAGTGGTGATCCCTGTTCCTCTTCAGGAACAAGGGCAAGGTTTTTACTCCAATCTCTTTGTGGTTCCAAAAAAGGACGGCTCGTTCCGTCCTGTTCTGGACCTAAAGCTGCTCAACAAGCATGTGAACGCCAGGCGGTTCCGGATGGAATCCCTCCGCTCCGTCATTGCCTCAATGTCTCAAGGAGATTTCCTTGCATCAATAGACATCAAAGATGCTTATCTCCACGTGCCGATTGCTACAGAGCACCAATGTTTTCTACGTTTCGTGATAGGACACGAACATCTCCAGTTCGTAGCTCTGCCATTTGGTCTGGCGACAGCCCCACGGGTTTTCACCAAGGTCATGGCGGCAGTGGTAGCAGTCTTGCACTCCCAGGGACACTCGGTGATCCCTTACTTGGACGATCTGCTTGTCAAAGCACCCTCTCAAGAGGCATGCCAACACAGCCTGAATGTTGCGCTGGAGACTCTCCAGACTTTCGGGTGGATCATCAACTTTTCAAAGTCAAATCTGTCACCGACTCAATCACTAACATATCTTGGCATGGAGTTTCATACTCTCTCAGCGATAGTGAAGCTTCCGCTGGACAAGCAGCGGTCACTACAGACAGGGGTACAGTCTCTCCTTCATGGTCAGTCGCACTCCTTAAGGCGCCTCATGCACTTCCTAGGGAAGATGGTGGCAGCAATGGAGGCAGTCCCGTTTGCGCAGTTTCATCTGCGCCCACTTCAATGGGACATTCTCCGCCAATGGGACGGGAAGTCAACTTCCCTGGACAGGAAAGTCTCCCTTTCCCAGACGGCCAAGGACTCTCTGCAATGGTGGCTTCTTCCCACCTCATTATCACAGGGAAGATCATTCCTACCCCCATCCTGGGCAGTGGTCACGACAGACGCCAGTCTGTCAGGGTGGGGAGCAGTTTTTCTCCACCACAGGGCTCAAGGGACGTGGACTCAGCAGGAGTCCACCCTTCAGATCAATGTTCTGGAAATCAGGGCAGTGTATCTTGCCCTACTAGCCTTCCAGCAGTGGCTGGAAGGAAAGCAGATCCGAATTCAGTCGGACAACTCCACAGCGGTGGCATACATCAACCACCAAGGAGGGACACGCAGTCGGCAAGCCTTCCAGGAAGTCCGGCGGATTCTGTTGTGGGTGGAGGACAGAGCATCCACCATATCAGCGGTTCACATCCCGGGCGTAGAAAACTGGGAAGCAGACTTCCTCAGTCGCCAGGGTATGGGCGCAGGGGAATGGTCCCTTCACCCGGACGTGTTTCAGGAAATCTGTCGCCGCTGGGGGGTGCCGGACGTCGACCTAATGGCGTCTCGGCACAACAACAAGGTCCCGACTTTCATGGCGCGGTCTCGCGATCAAAGAGCTCTGGCGGCAGACGCCTTAGTGCAAGATTGGTCGCAGTTCCGGCTCCCTTATGTGTTCCCACCTCTGGCACTCTTGCCCAGAGTGCTACGCAAGATCAGATCCGATTGCAGCCGCGTCATACTCGTCGCCCCAGACTGGCCGAGGAGGTCGTGGTACCCGGATCTGTGGCATCTCACGGTCGGCCAACCGTGGACACTACCAGACCGACCAGACTTACTGTCCCAAGGGCCGTTTTTCCATCGGAATTCTGCGGCCCTGAACCTGACTGTGTGGCCATTGAGTCCTGGATCCTAGCGTCTTCAGGATTATCCCAAGGAGTCGTTGCCACCATGAGACAGGCTAGGAAGTCCACTTCTGCTAAGATCTACCACAGAACGTGGAGGATTTTCTTATCCTGGTGCTCTGCACAAGGAGTATCCCCCTGGCCATTCGCGTTACCTACTTTTCTTTCCTTCCTGCAATCTGGGTTGGAAAAGGGCTTGTCGCTCGGCTCCCTTAAAGGGCAAGTCTCGGCACTATCCGTGTTTTTTCAGAAGCGTCTAGCACGACTTTCTCAGGTGCGCACGTTCCTGCAGGGGGTTTGTCATATCGTCCCTCCGTACAGGCGGCCGTTAGATCCATGGGATCTAAACAGGGTACTAGTTGCTCTCCAGAAACCGCCCTTCGAGCCTCTGAGGGATGTTTCACTTTCTCGTCTCTCACAGAAAGTGGCCTTTCTAGTGGCGGTCACGTCTCTTCGGAGAGTGTCTGAGCTAGCAGCGCTGTCATCCAAGGCTCCCTTCCTGGTGTTCCACCAGGACAAGGTAGTGCTGCGCCCCATTCAGGAGTTTCTCCCTAAGGTGGTATCCTCTTTTCATCTTAATCAGGATATCTCCTTGCCTTCCTTTTGTCCTCATCCAGTTCATCGGTATGAAAAGGATTTACATTTGTTAGATCTGGTGAGAGCACTCAGAATCTACATTTCCCGCACGGCGCCCCTGCGCCGCTCGGATGCACTCTTTGTCCTTGTCGCTGGTAAGCGCAAAGGGTCGCAGGCTTCCAAAGCCACCCTGGCTCGATGGATCAAAGAACCAATTCTTGAAGCCTACCGTTCTGCTGGGCTTCCGGTTCCGTCAGGGCTGAAGGCCCACTCAACCAGAGCCGTGGGTGCGTCCTGGGCATTACGACACCAGGCTACGGCTCAACAGGTGTGCCAGGCAGCTACCTGGTCGAGTCTGCACACTTTCACCAAACATTATCAGGTGCATACCTATGCTTCGGCGGACGCCAGCCTAGGTAGAAGAGTCCTGCAGGCGGCAGTTACCTCCCCGTAGGGGAAGGCTGTCTTGCAGCTCTAACATGAGGTATTTCTTTACCCACCCAGGGACTGCTTTTGGACGTCCCAATCGTCTGGGTCTCCCAATGGAGCGCCGAAGAAGAAGGGAATTTTGTTACTTACCGTAAATTCCTTTTCTTCTAGCTCCTATTGGGAGACCCAGCACCCGCCCTGTTGTCCTTCGGGATTGTTGGTTTTTTTTTTCGGGTACACATGTTGTTCATGTTGAACGGTTTTCAGTTCTCCGATGTTACTTCGGAGTGAATTTGTTTAAACCAGTTATTGGCTTTCCTCCTTCTTGCTTTAGCACTAAAACTGAGCAGCCCGTGATCCCACGGGGGGTGTATAGCCAGAAGGGGAGGGGCCTTACACTTTTTAGTGTAATGCTTTGTGTGGCCTCCGGAGGCAGTGCTATACACCCAATCGTCTGGGTCTCCCAATAGGAGCTAGAAGAAAAGGAATTTACGGTAAGTAACAAAATTCCCTTCTTTTCAGTCAGTATAGCCATATGAGGGCTTGTTTCTTTGTGGGACAAGTTGTACTTTTGAATGACACCATTGATTGTGTACTGGAAAACGGGGAAAAAAAAATCAGTGTGGTGAAATTGCAAATTAAAGTGCAATTCCCGCAATTATTTTTTATTTCTTTATCGTTCCTTTGGGAGACCCAGACATTGGGTGTATAGCTTCTGCCTCCGGAGGACACACAAAGTACTACACTCAAAAGTGTAGCTCCTCCCTCTGAGCTTATACACCCCCTGGAGAACCAGATCTACCCAGTTTATCGCTTTGTGTTCAGGAGGCATACATCCACACATGCATTCTCATCTGATTTTTGATTTTTGGAAAGAGTTTGAAGAAAAGCGGGTCCAAGCCTGGACCCCCGGCATGTCCCTTCTCACCCCACTGTGTCGGCGGTGCTGTTAAGGTTGATTCCAAGGCTGGAGCCTTACATGCCGTGCTCCTTCACCATCCCTCCTGGGCCCTGGCTTGAAGTGGGAGCCAGCACGGTTCTCCATGCTTGGCAGGAGACCGGTCTCCATCCGCAACCCTTCAGGATCCTGCTGGACCGGAGCACTCATCCCCAGTGACTTGGAACCCTGCGTCTCAGCAAGCTAAGTACCTGAGACGTTTATATATTGGGGGTCCCTGTACTTTATTGTTGTGGGAGAGTGTGCTGAGTGAGTTTTATGACATTTCCGGCGGGTTCTCTGGCTGTCGCCTGAGAACCGCGCAGATGGTGCCTGCGCGCCGGCCGCACCACTCAAATTTAGGCCCCGACTTCGCCGGACGCCTACTTTCGGTTTCACTGCCATCGCATATCATTCATGCAGAGGGACAGCGCAGCTCCGCCCAGCGGCCGTTCTGCACAGGGGAGGGACACTCCTCACTGGGTACATGTCTCCTCCCCTGTAAGTCTCTATGGGCCTCCAGATCCCGCTCCCAGAGTAAGTTCCGCCCCCTCTCTTCGCTCCGGCGGCCATTTTCTCAGCGTTTTCCCTGCGATCAGCACTGGTCTGCAGCATCCCTGCTGAGGTGCTTGGGGGTCCGGGCTTCGGGATCTGGAGGGCACACAACACCGCTCCAGCGGTCTGGTAAGCCACAACCTCTGGTTGTGGACCTCTGTATATACTTTCTGGGGGTCATTCTGGCAGAGCCCCCACTCCAGCAGCATGTCTCACACGAGGAGCAAGGCTCCAAAGCTGTATTCAGTATGCACTGCATGTAAGCTGCTACTGCCTGAACCGAGCACCTATCCACATTGTGATGCCTGCTCTAACCTGACGATGCCTCAGCCTGGAATCGCACCCCCAGTGGTCTCTCCGGCTGCTCCGGCTCCTGTGGCTGAACCCCCGGCTTGGGTAGAATCCTTATCTAGGTCTATCTCCCAGTCTTTTGCCGACTCCATGGGACAGCTGTCCAGGACTTTGCTGAACATGCATCAGCCCCCTTCACAGGGTGCCTCTGCTGCTAGGGCTCTCTCAGGACCGGAGCTCACAGAGGATTTATCATCTGGTCCCAGACCCCGTCCTTCTAAGAGGAGACGCAGGGCTCCCTCTCCTTCCTCGTCCCGCGGCTCTGTTTCAGAAGCTGACTCGCAGGACGAGGAGGATGCCTTTACAGGGGGCTCGGAGGCTAACTCCATGTGCCCCATTGATCTGTCCGAAAGTGACTCAGATGTTAGTGATTTGATTGCGTCCATTAATTCTGTACTGGATCTCAATCCGCCAGTATCAGAGGAGCAACTCTCTCTGGCAGAAAAGCACCAGTTTACCTCGCCTAAGAGGACAAAGAGTTTGTTCTTTAACCACTCCAGTTTTCAGGCCGCTGTGACCAAGCCTAGGGCCTCAAAAATCAAAACACAATTTGCCATTGGCAACTAGAAACCCTAAACTAAAGACTGATCTGTTAAAATCTAACTTTTAATTCATTATTTAAGATATAAAGGGACATACAGTTTAAAATCACTAAACATTGTGGTCTAAATCTGATTGGTATATAACCGTTCCCAGATAGTGATTCCTAATCCAGACTGACGTCTGTGAGTGATCTCTATATTATTCTTGTAATGAAGGACCACTAATGCTTGCTAATTAAAAGACATGAAGCAGTAGCCTCCCCAACATGTTTCACCACACTGGCGTCATCAGGGGGCTGAGGCTAATACTGACTTACTCTGTGTTTGAGGACCTTTTATAGTCTGAACCAGATACTGACAGCAGAAGTAACCAATAGTAATCAGTGTCATATAGTGTGGGAAGAAGAAGGAGCCTGTCATATCGAGGGGTGTGTTTCCCTTTAAATGCCACAAGATGTTTTGTTAATTCAGCTGTCTATCACAACGCAGCTTGTGCATTGGTCAGATCTGTCTAACACTAAATTCCCTTAAGGTTAACAAAGTATTACAGTCCCATCACCCTAACAGGGCAGTAGACAGGCTCCCATCAAAGTTTTATAGAGCATATGGTATACACTATATAGTACAGAAGCAAACACGATCACTGTCAGTGTGATCGCAGTCGGACGGCATCTGCTCAAACCGCGCATGCGTCCGCACTTAGAGTCCAAAGAGTGAGGTATTACTAACCGCGCATGCGTCCCCTCTTAGACTCGGAGGAGATGATCTTTGCTTAATGCGCGTGCGCCCGCACTTAGAAGCAGGGAAGACAGTTGCTCACAACTGCGCCTGCGTCTACACTTAGAAACAAGGGGAATAACTATACATAATGCGCGTGCGTCTGCACTTAGATGCATGGAGCATAATTTCCTCAATCGTGCCTGCAGCTATACTTAGACTATGGATCATACATACTCACACTTAGACTCTAGAGGGATTATCTCTTGCTATAAATATGTCCCTCTTTAGAACTGTAGGAAAATATATTAATAACCATATATACACTATATTCAAGGCTACTATGGCATATATATGTCCATGCTTAGAATGGGGTAGAATTATATCTCAGAGAGACAAGCTTTACAATGATATGTTCCGATTTCAAACCTCAGTTTTATCTGACACTGATAATTGTAATAAGGTCTGCAATAAAAAATTATTATATCTCTTTAATATACATCTAATAAGGTCCCATATAATAGATGTCCACAGATTTTCTATATCTATATGGTATAAGGTAATTAATTGATTTGTATGGGGGTAGAGACTGTCACACAAAAGGTCTTACATATTATTAAATAAAGGCTGTATATGTAAAGCCTTCATTCAAGCAATTAGGGCTCATACAGTTTAATCTAAAAATCCACCTCGCCTCCTCCTTTAGCAAAAGTCTATCCAAATTTCCTTTCCTTGCTCCCAATTTAACTTGTCTAATACCCCAGAATTTCAGATCTAGGGGATTTTCACTATGATAATATCTCATGTGTCTAGAGAGAGGTGTATCCACTTTGGTGTTGATTGTACTAATATGCTTCGAAATCCTCCTCCGAAACTCTTGGATCGTTTTCCCCACATATAGTTTTTTACAAGGACATATTGCTCCATAAATCACTCCCTTCGATTTACAGTTGATTCTATCTTTTATGACATATATCCGGTTGTCTGACGGGTTGGTAAACTCTCTCTGTTTCGATAGATAGCTGCAAAAGGAGCATCTTCCACATGGATGGGAGCCCTCTTGTAATCTTGTTAGCCAATCTCTTTCCGGATTCACCTTAGACTGAGTGAAATGGCTATGAGTTAGAGATTCTCTCAGATTCTTCCCCCTGCGGTAAGTAATGTTGGGGTTAACACCAATCACCGATTTTAGGTCTGGGTCGGCTCTAAAAATGGGCCAATATTTTTTTAAGATGTTGTAGACCTCTCTAGAACGTTCGTCATATGTGCCTATCATCCTAACCGGTGAGCTTTCATTTTTCTCCTTGTTCTTTGTCAGGAGTTCATCACGGTTCATTCCTTTTGCCCTATTGAAGGCTTTATGTAATACTTTTTTTGGGTAACCTCTTGCAGTAAAGAATTTAAATAATCTGCTACACTCTACTCCAAAACTCTTGTCGTCAGAGCAATTTCTACGAGCTCTCATGTATTGTCCCACTGGGATCCCTGCTTTTAGCGGGATAGGGTGCCAGCTATCCCAATGCAACAAATTATTTGTCGCAGTTGGTTTTCTATAGGTATTTGTTTGTATGTTGCCATCCCCATCAATGGTGATTGTCAGATCCAGGAAATTGATGGTTTTATTACCAATCTCGTGGGTGTAATACATACCAATCCTATTGTTATTCAGGATAGTAACAAAATCCTGGAAGATATCTATTTCACCCTCCCATAGGATAAGTACATCATCGATGTACCTACCCCAAAACAAGATGTGGCTAGTGTAAAAACTCAAATCCTCAGAAAATACAAAAACATCCTCCCACCATCCCAAAAAAAGGTTTGCGAAAGTGGGCGCACAAGTCGTACCCATGGCGGTACCCCTAATCTGGTGATATAGGGCACCGCCAAAGGTAAAGAAATTGTGCGTCAGAACAAAACGCAAAAGTGATAACAAAAATTCATTATGAGGTGTGAATTGTTTACCCTTTGCTGCCAGGAAGTGGGCAACTGCTCCTATTCCCAATTCATGGTCGATGTTACTATACAGTCCTTCCACGTCCAAGCTAGTCAAAATGGTTGTCTTTGATACATTCAGGCCACGCAACTTTAGGACAAGATCTTTTGTGTCCCTGATGAAGGATGGCAACACCTGTACAAACGGGGATAGTAGTTCATCTATATACCTGCTGGCACCCTCTGTAAAGGTCCAGTCACACTAAGCAACTTACCAGCGATCCCAACAACGATAGGGATCGCTGGTAAGTTGCTAGGAGGTTGCTGGTGAGATGTCACACTGCGACGCTCCAGCGATCCCACCAGCAACCTGACCTGGCAGGGATCGCTGGAGCGTGGCTACACGAGTTGCTGGTGAGCTCACCAGCAACCAGTGACCAGCCCCCAGCGCCGCGTGGAAGATGCTGCGCTTGGTAACTAAGGTAAATATCGGGTAACCAACCCGATATTTACCTTGGTTACCAGCTCGCGCAGCTACACGTGCACAGAGCAGGGAGCAGCGCACACTGAGCGCTGGCTCCCTGCTCTCCTAGTACAGCACACATCGGGTTAATTACCCGATGTGTGCTGCAGCTACATGTGCACAGAGCAGGGAGCAGCGCACAATGCTTAGCGCTGGCTCCCTGCTTTCCTAGCTACAGCACACATTGGGTTAATTAACCCGATGTGTCCTGCAGCTACATGTGCACAGAGCAGGAGCCGGCACTGACAGCGTGAGAGCGGCGGAGGCTGGTAACAAAGGTAAATATCGGGTAACCAAGGACAGGGCTTCTTGGTTACCCGATGTTTACATTGGTTACCAGCCTCCGCAGAAGCCGGCTCCTGCTGCCTGCACATTTAGTTGTTGCTGTCTCTCTGTCACACACAGCGATCTGTGCTTCACAGCAGGACAGCAACAACTAAAAAATGGCCCAGGACATTCAGCAACAACCAACGACCTCACAGCAGGGGCCAGGTTGTTGCTGGATGTCACACACAGCAACATCGCTAGCAACGTCACAAAAGTTGTTCGTTAGCAGCGATGTTGCTAGCGATGTTGCTTAGTGTGACGGGGCCTTAAGGGAATCATTACCCGAAACTATCGGTCTGCCGGGTATTGGGACCACGTTCTTATGCACTTTGGGAAGTGCATAGAACGTGGCCAAAGTGGGATGAGGGTTATACATCTTTGTATTCATCCTCAGAAATCAGTGATGCTGATAGTGCAACCTTTAACAGGGACTGTAAATCTGCAAGATATTTATCAGTGGGATCCGTACTCAAAATCTTGTAGGTTTTCTTATCATCCAGTAGTTTTCTTGCCATTTTTACATAGTCAGTCGTGTCCATCAGGACAATATTACCCCCTTTGTCTGAACCCTTTATAGTGATCTCCTCTAGATCTTCAAGGTCATTCAGGGCTCTTTGTTCAGGTGTACTGAGATTTTTTAGGGGGTAATATGTTCTACGGTTGATTTTTTTAAGGTCTTCTCCTACCATATTCACAAAGGTGTCAATATTGTGATATTGGGAGAAAGGAGGAGTATTCTTACTTTTTGGTTTTAATGACGAGAATGGGGGTACAATCTCATTCACATATCCATCACTACCATCCTCTAGACTTTCCAAGACTCTGATTGCTTCATCCTCTTTCTCTTTCATAATCACAGGATCCCTGTTTTTTATAGTGTGATACTTATGTAATGCCAACCTTCTTGCAAAGAGATTTAGATCCTTTGTCCAAAGAAAAGGATCATATTTAGGAACTGGTGTGAAGGACAATCCTTTTTTCAATAATCGCCTATGTGTCTCTTCCAGTTCAATTGATGATAAATTGAATATTTGCAGATCTCTTTCTGGTGGCATCACTATATCTGTTGCACTATCAGCTATCTCCCCAAAAAAGACTGATTTGTCGACATCATCTCGCTCGTGCTCGTTTGTGGGGTTGCTATTGAAGTCATCATACTTTGTAGAGGTGTATTTAAGGGGAGCATGGTCTGTTGCATCTGGCCCATAGATAGTTGTGGATTCCCCACCCTCGTGGTCGTATTTAATTGTGTTACATCTCCTATTTGGAGAGTATTTTGGACCAGACCATTTTGCACTGGCATTTGACCATGAGTCATATTTTGTAGTGAACTCGTCACAGCTGGAACAGTAGATGTATTTCCAAATACGACCGAAGTCTGTGTTGGGCCCGTTAGATTTTGCATCTGATTTAGTGTTCCATACTGTGACGGGATGGTCACGTTTGGGATAGGTGTCACATTCCCAGGGGCCGAGACAGTTTGTGTGTTCTGTGTCTCCCCTCTCAGAGATTGTGAAACAGATGACAAGAAGGAGAAGGAATTGCTGTTTGACAGATCTCGATTTTTCCCAATTCGTTCTGCTGTCCATGATCTGGAGAAAGAGCTCTTCCTCTCCCTGTTATTTCTGTTTGGACCTCCCTTCCGTTTGGAGGGATTCCTATTAGAATTACCGCCTGTAGAGCTATCTGATTCCGAAAAATCAGTCTCAGAGAGATCTGTTTGTCGTGATTTATTCTGTCTTGTGAACCTTCTCCCAAACCTATATACTTCACCCCTCTCAAAGTCAGTCAAGTCCCTTATAAACTTCTGATGTTTACGTTCTTTAATTTCCTTTTTGACTGTCTCAATGTTTTTTTGTAAATTTAATTCTAATCTTGCAAAATCCGGCTGTGATGAGAATTGTTGAATATTTATGATCTCTTTTTCAAGCTGCTCATTAATTTTATTTAGGTTTTTCTTTTCAAATTCTAGCAGATAGTTCATCATTCTAAGGGAGTTATCTGTTAATAGATCTTCCCATTCCTTCATAAAGTCAACATTCTCCCTATGTGTATTGGGGGCTATCTGTATCCTTAGTCCCCTATAAACGATTCTCTTTGTCAGATACGTCTCCAGGCTAGCTATCTCCCACCATGCTCTGGTCTGCTGTTTAAAGATTTTGAATAAATTGTTAAATTGGGAATTGATATCTTTCGGAACAAATGTAATCTCCGATTTCGAAAAAACTTGTGTAGCCTCCAATAGTAAATTATCAATATTTTGTTTTTGTGACAAAAAACCTGCCATACTATACATTGAACACTAGATGGAGTTAACCATTGACTCCACATGAGATTTAAATAGAACGAGTTTTTTCAGTAGCTATCAGTCAGCGTAGGGGTAAACAGCAATCAAAACACAATTTGCCATTGGCAACTAGAAACCCTAAACTAAAGACTGATTTGTTAAAATCTAACTTTTAATTCATTATTTAAGATATAAAGGGACATACAGTTTAAAATCACTAAACATTGTGGTCTAAATCTGATTGGTATATAACCGTTCCCAGATAAAGTGATTCCTAATCCAGACTGACGTCTGTGAGTGATCTCTATATTATTCTTGTAATGAAGGACCACTAATGCTTGCTAATTAAAAGACATGAAGCAGTAGCCTCCCCAACATGTTTCACCACACTGGCGTCATCAGGGGGCTGAGGCTAATACTGACTTACTCTGTGTTTGAGGACCTTTTATAGTCTGAACCAGATACTGACTGATAAAACTGAGGTTTGAAATCGGAACATATCATTGTAAAGCTTGTCTCTCTGAGATATAATTCTACCCCATTCTAAGCATGGACATATATATGCCATAGTAGCCTTGAATATAGTGTACATATGGTATTTAATATATTTTCCTACAGTTCTAAAGAGGGACATATTTATAGCAAGTTATAGCAAGAGATAATCCCTCTAGAGTCTAAGTGTGAGTATGTATGATCCATAGTCTAAGTATAGCTGCAGGCACGATTGAGGAAATTATGCTCCATGCATCTAAGTGCAGACGCACGCGCATTATGTATAGTTATTCCCCTTGTTTCTAAGTGTAGACGCAGGCGCAGTTGTGAGCAACTGTCTTCCCTGCTTCTAAGTGCGGGCGCACGCGCATTATGTATAGTTATTCCCCTTGTTTCTAAGTGTAGACGCAGGCGCAGTTGTGAGCAACTGTCTTCCCTGCTTCTAAGTGCGGGCGCACGCGCATTAAGCAAAGATCATCTCCTCCGAGTCTAAGAGGGGACGCATGCGCGGTTAGTAATACCTCACTCTTTGGACTCTAAGTGCGGACGCATGCGCGGTTTGAGCAGATGCCGTCCGACTGCGATCACACTGACAGTGATCGTGTTTGCTTCTGTACTATATAGTGTATACCATATGCTCTATAAAACTTTGATGGGAGCCTGTCTACTGCCCTGTTAGGGTGATGGGACTGTAATACTTTAACCTTAAGGGAATTTAGTGTTAGACAGATCTGACCAATGCACAAGCTGCGTTGTGATAGACAGCTGAATTAACAAAACATCTTGTGGCATTTAAAGGGAAACACACCCCTCTTGATATGACAGGCTCCTTCTTCCCACACTATATGACACTGATTACTATTGGTTACTTCTGCTGTCAGTATCTGGTTCAGACTATAAAAGGTCCTCAAACACAGAGTAAGTCAGTATTAGCCTCAGCCCCCTGATGACGCCAGTGTGGTGAAACATGTTGGGGAGGCTACTGCTTCATGTCTTTTAATTAGCAAGCATTAGTGGTCCTTCATTACAAGAATAATATAGAGATCACTCACAGACGTCAGTCTGGATTAGGAATCACTTTATCTGGGAACGGTTATATACCAATCAGATTTAGACCACAATGTTTAGTGATTTTAAACTGTATGTCCCTTTATATCTTAAATAATGAATTAAAAGTTAGATTTTAACAGATCAGTCTTTAGTTTAGGGTTTCTAGTTGCCAATGGCAAATTGTGTTTTGATTGCTGTTTACCCCTACGCTGACTGATAGAACGAGTTTTTTCAGTAACCAAGCCTAGGGCCTGTCCTGACAAACGCTTCCCAAAGCGTGGTTCTGATGACCGTTTTCCCTTTCCACCTGAGGTGGTTAAGGAGTGGGCTCATTCACCAAAGGTAGACCCCCCGGTGTCTAGACTCTCAGCCCGGACCGTTGTATCAGTGGCTGATGGCACCTCTCTTAAGGATTCCACTGACCGCCAGGTTGACCTTCTGGCCAAATCTGTATATGAGGCGGCAGGGGCCTCGTTCTCCCCAACTTTTGCAGCAGTGTGGGCTCTCAAAGCCATCTCTGCTTCCCTAGAGGAGATGCATTCCCTCGCCAGGGAATCTATGCCCGAAATGGTTACCTTCACTTCCCAAGCTTCAGCTTTTTCATCCTATGCCATGTCTGCCATGCCGGAGGCTTCTCACCGCACTGCGGTGGCTTCGGCTAATTCCCTCGCTATCCGCAGGATCTTGTGGCTTCGAGAGTGGAAGGCAGATGCTTCTTCAAAGAAGTACCTTGCTGGACTCCCTTTTGCTGGGTCCAGGCTGTTCGGTGAACAGCTGGATGAAATTATTAAGGAAGCTACTGGCGGGAAGAGTACTTCCATGCCACAAACCAAAACCAGGAAACCTGTCCAGGGTAGGAATCAGTCGAGGTTTCGTTCCTTTCGTTCCTCCAACTGGTCGTCCTCTAAGCCCTCGGCCTCGTCCACTAACTCAGCCAAGGACCAAAAATCCAACTGGCGCACAAAAGCGCGTCCACAGAAGACCGCAGGAGCTGCTGCCACTAAGGCAGCCTCCTCGTGACTATCTGTCAGCGCCAGCAACGTCCTTAGTCGGTGGCAGGCTCTCCCACTTTGGCGACGCGTGGTTTCAACACGTCTCCGATCAGTGGGTGCGGGATATCATCTCCCACGGCTACAGGATAGAATTCTCTTCCAACCCGCCAGACAGATTTTTTCTGTCAACTCCCCCCTGCTCCAAGGCCGCCGCCTTCTCTCAGGCCGTGGCATCCTTGCAGGCCAACGGAGTAATTGTACCGGTTCCCGCCCGGGAACGGTTCAGAGGTTTCTACTCAAATCTCTTCCTAGTCCCCAAAAAGGACGGTTCCTTCCGGCCCATCCTGGATCTCAAGCTTCTCAACAAGCATGTTCAGGTGCGGCATTTTCGCATGGAGTCTCTGCGGTCAGTCATTGCCTCAATGACCCAAGGGGATTTCCTGGCATCCATCGACATCAGAGATGCCTATCTCCATGTGCCAATTGCAGTTTCACACCAGCGTTGGCTACGTTTTGCAATCGGAGAGGAACATTTCCAATTCGTGGCTATTCCCTTCGGGTTAACCACGGCCCCTCGGGTATTCATCAAGGTCATGGCAGCAGTGGTTGCGGTTCTGCACCTCCAGGGGTTGGCAGTGATTCCTTACCTGGACGACCTTCTAGTCAAGGCTTCATCCAGCGCAGACTGTCAGCGGAGTGTCTCGCTCGCTCTCTCCACTCTAGCCCAATTCGAGTGGCTTGTCAATCTGCCCAAATCCTCTCTGGCTCCGACCCAGAGGCTCACGTACCTAGGGATGCAGTTCGAGACTCTGCCGGCACTTGTGAAGTTGCCCTTAATCAAACAGCAGTCCCTCCAACTGGCGGTGCGCTCTCTGCTGAGGCCCCGCCGTTATTCCATCAGGCACCTGATGCAGGTGCTGGGTCAGATGGTGGCGTCAATGGAGGCTGTTCCCTTTGCCCAGTTCCATCTGCGTCCACTGCAGCTGGACATTCTCCGCTGTTGGGACAAGCGGCCTTCCTCCTTGCACAGGTTAGTGGCTCTGTCGCCACAGACCAGGAGCTCTCTTCAGTGGTGGCTTCGGCCCCTCTCTCTGTCTCAGGGACGCTCCTTCCTGGCCCCGTCCTGGGTGATCCTTACCACAGACGCCAGTCTATCCGGCTGGGGAGCGGTATGTCTCCACCACCGAGCACAGGGCACTTGGACTCCGTCCGAGTCAGCCCTCTCGATCAATGTGCTGGAAACCAGAGCCGTGCTTCTGGCTTTCCTAGCTTTTCACCACCTATTGGCGGGCAAGCATATCCGAGTCCAGTCAGACAACGCGACAGCGGTTGCCTACATCAATCACCAAGGCGGGACACGCAGCCGCCTGGCAATGTTGGAGGTACAACGCATCCTTCAATGGACAGAGGACTCCAAGTCCACCATATCCGCAGTCCACATCCCAGGCGTGGAAAACTGGGAGGCAGATTATCTCAGCCGTCAAACCGTGGACAGTGGCGAGTGGTCCCTGCATCCGGCAGTGTTTCAGTCAATCTGCCGCAAGTGGGGCACTCCGGACGTGGACCTAATGGCATCCCGTCACAACAACAAGGTTCCGGTTTATGTGGCTCGCTCCCACGATCCTCAGGCATTCGCCGCGGATGCTCTGGTTCAAGACTGGTCCCAGTTTCGTCTGTCCTACGTGTTTCCCCCTCTAGCTCTCTTGCCCAGAGTTCTGCGCAAGATCAGAATGGAGGGCCGTCGAGTCATCCTCATTTCTCCGGACTGGCCCAGGCGAGCTTGGTACCCAGACCTGCTCCATCTGTCCTGGTGTCGCTCTTCCGGCCATCCTCCTTGGCCTTTTTCCTTGCCGACCCTTCTGTCCTTTCTACAGTCCGGTCTGCAGCTGGGACTGTCCCTCAACTCTCTCAAGGGACAAGTCTCGGCTCTGTCAGTGCTGTTCCAGCGGCGTATCGCCCGGCTGACTCAGGTCCGCACGTGCAGGGCGCGTCTCACATCATTCCGCCTTACCGGCGGCCCTTGGATCCCTGGGACCTCAATTTGGTTCTCACGGTTTTGCAGAAACCCCCCTTTGAGCCTCTTAGGGAGGTTTCTTTGTTTCGTCTTTCACAGAAAGTGGTCTTTCTAGTGGCCATAACTTCCCTCAGGAGAGTCTCTGATTTGGCTGCGCTCTCTTCGGAGTCACCTTTTTTGGTTTTTCATCAAGACAAGGTGGTTCTCCGTCCGACTCCGGACTTTCTTCCTAAGGTGGTTTCTCCTTTCCACCTTAACCAGGACATTACCCTACCTTCCTTTTGTCCGGCTCCTGTTCATCGCTTTGAAAAAGCGTTGCATACTCTGGATCTGGTGCGTACTCTCCGGATCTATGTGTCTCGCACCGCTGCTCTTAGGCGGTGCACCTCTCTTTTTGTGCTAACCACAGGTCGGCGTAAGGGCCTCTCTGCTTCTAAGCCGACCTTAGCCCGTTGGATTAGGTCGGCCATTTCGGATGCCTACCAGTGTTCTCAGGTGCCTCCCCCGCCGGGGATCAAGGCACACTCGACCAGAGCTGTCGGTGCCTCTTGGGCTTTCAGGCACCAGGCTACGGCTCAGCAAGTCTGTCAGGCTGCCACTTGGACTAGCCTGCATACCTTTTCAAAGCACTACCAAGTGCATGCTCATGCTTCGGCAGATGCGAGCTTGGGCAGACGCATCCTTCAGGCGGCTGTCGCCCATTTGTGAAGTTAGGCTCCGCCTACTTCTTAGTTTTTCTGTTTATTCCCACCCATGGACTGCTTTGAGACGTCCCATTGTCTGGGTCTCCCATAGGAACGATAAAAAGAGAATTTTGTTTACTTACCGTAAATTCTTTTTCTTATAGTTCCGTATTGGGAGACCCAGCACCCTCCCTGTTTCCTGTTGGCAGTTCCTTGTTCTGCGTGTTATCACCGGCTGTTGTCGTGGACAGAGTCTCCGGTTGTTCCGGTTCTTGCTCTGTTTTTACTTGTGGGTGGCTATTCTCCTTCAGCTTTTGCACTAAACTGGCTAGATCTGGTTCTCCAGGGGGTCTATAAGCTCAGAGGGAGGAGCTACACTTTTGAGTGTAGTACTTTGTGTGTCCTCCGGAGGCAGAGGCTATACACCCATTGTCTGGGTCTCCTAATACGGAACTATAAGAAAAAGAATTTACGGTAAGTAAACAAAATTCTCTTTTTTATTTTTTTATTTACCATGTTCACTTTATGGTAAAACTCACCTGGCAGTATTATTCCTCTAGGTCAGCAGGAATATGTAGATTCCAAACATGTTTAAGTTTTTTTTTTTATTTACCGTATTTTTCGCTTTATAAGACGCACCTGATTATAAGACGCACCCCCATATTTGGTGAAGGAATAGAGAATTTTTTAATAAATGGGGTCTGTCTCATAATGCCAGTGTCCGTCTAACAAATATAGGGTATATGTCCCTCATAGCCCCCTCATCCTAAAATTAGCCCCCTTAATCTGGATATGGCCACCTTATATTGAACACGTCCCCCAGTGATGCCACATTTTCCCTATGGCTGGCACACATCCTCTATGGCAGGCAGACAGGGCCACTGTGGCAGGCAGACAGGCCCACTGTGGCAGGCAGACAGGCCCACTGTGGCAGGCAGACAGGCCCACTGTGGCAGGCAGACAGGCCCACTGTGGCAGGCAGACAGGCCCACTGTGGCAGGCAGACATCACCCTCTGTTACATATCGCCCCCATGTTGCTGCTTTTAGTATAATAAACTCTTTACCTTCTGCAGCACAGAACTGTCTCGTGTGTCCCTCCTCGGGGTTGAACTCCTCCTGTCTCCTGCACTTCCTAGTTCTAGTGCAGGTCATGTGATCGGGACAGCAGAGAGATATCTCTGCATGCCTAATCACAGCCAGCAGGAGGGAGACCGGGCAGATGCTGGAGGAGGTGAGTAAAGAGTTTATTTTACTATGGGCAGCATGGGAGGCCATATCTAACACAGGGGGAGGGGGGGTCCTGTGCAATCAAAGGTAAGCACAGGCAGATAATATGCACAGCTCCCCCAGCCCATCAGCGTGATGCAGTTTCAGCACCATGCTTCTGATGGACAGCGGCTGTGCATATTATATGAGCGGGAGCAGGAGATCAAACGCTACCGCTCCCAGCCCCAAGCAGTCCCCAGCACCGCTCCAGAGCTGCCCGCACCTCCACTGGACTCTGTGTGTGTGTGTGTGTGTGTGTGTGTGTGTGTGTGTGTGTGTATATGTGTATGTATGTGTGTATGTATGTAAATATATATATATATATATATATATATATATATATATATATATATATATACACCCCCCTCCCGTATATTCGGATTATAAGACGCACCCCCTACTTTCCCCCAAAATTTGGGGGAACAAAAGTGCGTCTTATAAAGCGAAAAATACGGTAGTTGGCGGGAAAAAAAATCAGAAGTTTGTGAAATAATAATAATAATTTGCATTTGTCACTATTTTCCAAATACCAACTATGTGTATATTTTATATATATTTTTAAATTGTTTTATTTTCAATGAGGAAAAAGGGGGTAATTTTAACTTTTTGTTTGTTTTGCTTTCGTCATTAGTTTAAAAACCTTTTACTGTACTGTAGAGATTTGAAGTTGCGATTGGTCGATCACTTCTGCTATACAGAGCAGTGTACCAGATGTCCAATCCAACTGCGGCCGTTGGAGGCACATGTTGGCTGATCAGATCCGCTGATGTGCAAGGCGTGCAAGCCACGCATCAAAGCAAGGGACATGACATATGACATACCAGTACCTCATAGGCTGTGAAGGGGTTAATGTGTAAGTTCTTATCATAAAACTCATGTTGCCCGGTTTCTGGGCCTATTTGGCACTTTCTGGTCTCTGATTCCTGCTACAGCTATGACCTGTTCCCATTACAGACCATCTATGAGACCTATAACCTAACTTCCAAATTAATACTTTTTCCGGCTTACTTATCCATTTGAACTTTGTAGGGACCCAGTCACTAGATTTTTTTTTCCCCCCCTTAAGGCTATGTGCGCAGCTAACCATTTTTTGTGGCATCAAAAACGCTCTGTTTCTGGCCGCTAAAAATCATGTAAAAATGCAGCGTTTTTGATTGCGTTTCGCTGCATTTTTGACTGCTTTTCGCTGCGTTGTTGACCACTGCGATTTGCTGTGTTTTTTCAATGCATTGGATGGGTGGAAAACCGCAGCAAAACGCAGAAAAAAACTGACATGTCCATTTTTTTTACTTCAAAAACGCAGCTAAAAAAATGTTGTGTGCGGACAGCAAAAATGAAATGTCATAGACTTTGCTGGAGAAGCAAAGTCAGCCAGTTTTGAGCCCGAAAACGGACAAAAACACACTGCAAAAACGCAGTGTGCACACACAGCCTAAACCACCAGCACAATGTTATACCGCAGGGGTTTAGGACACTAAAAGTGATTCTATCTGATTTGTATTCAAAACGCATCTGACTTTAATTAAAAAGCATGTTAAACGCAGTAAAACGCGGCAAAAACGCAAGCGTATTTATAGCGTGTTTATGGTCAAAACCAAATTTGGCAAAGACCATTTCTGCCAGAGGATGCGTTTAGAACTGCAACAACCTCGACGCAAAGTGCGCGCAAAGCCTTAGGCTATGTGCCCACGCTGCGGATTTACCGCGGATTTTGCCGCGGATTTACCGCGGATTTGCCGAAAATCTGCAGCAGCGGCACTTCCAAGCCATTTCAATGGCATTTTGGAAATGCTGTGTCCATGCTGCGGATTTTTCCGCTGCGGATTTGCCGCGGATTTTGATGCGGAAAAATCTGCAGCATGTCAATTGTTTGTTGCGGATTTTGGTGCGGATTTGGGTATAGAATGGGAAAAAAAAATCCGCATCAAAATCCGCGGTAAATCCGCGGCAAATCCGCGGGTGCGGATTTGCCGCGAAAGTCGCGGATTTTCAGGCAGAAAAGTCCGCAGGTACATTCTACCATGGACACATAGCCTTAGGATGCAAATAACTTCCCTTTGAATACATTTCTTAAAAGCAAAAAACCTCAAAAGCTGGACTTTGCTTGAGTTCTCAAAGATTTGTTTCCAAGTTTTGGATGGGATTCTTTAATTTTAGGGATACATTTCTATATATATTGTTTATTTCATTTGAGTGCAGCATATCCCTTACATCAAATCCATATTGATTTCTAGGTTTTTTTTTTGACCAATTGTTTTTGTATTGATTTTCATTGAAACATGAATATATTCAGCATACATCTTGAAAACACATTGCTTACTGTTGTGCAATAAAACATCAGTCAGTATGGATGATAAACATGAAAATTAAACAACAAACTCCATTGAATACGATCCCTGTCTAACTGGCTTGTCCAAGTTATTTGATTTCTGTTTTCTAAGCTCTTGGAACGACAAAAGACACACTCAATCTTGTTTATTGTACAGTGTGTATTATCAGCACGAAGAGCAGGAAGACGTCTTCTGTGGCAGGCTGAATGCCTGACTACTGTAAAACAATATGTACGCTGAAGACGTTTGCACCTTAGATTCTGAAATCTGGAAGTACCTAATGTCATTGAAGGCATTCCACTCTTTGGTCTCAGGATGTTTGCAAAATGCAGTGTAATGTCCGAAATCTAGTTCCCCAAAATGATTCTGTAAAATAAAAGCAGGGCAGTTATGTGATGGATGTACTAATTTATTATAGAAGCCTTTTGCCTTTTACAGAGTTCTCAGCCTAAGCACTAGTGTAAGGCCTCTTTTACATTACATTCTGATCTAGTTCAGTGAGCCCGTCTGGGCTTCTGTCCGAACACCCCGCAAACCAGGGGCCATTGACTATAAGGCTATGTGCCCACAGGGAAAGTGTCCTGCGGATAGATAGATAGATATATATATATATATATATATATATATATATCTATCTATCTCTATTTATATACTAGAAGGTGGCCCGATTCTACGCATCGGGTATTCTAGAATTTACGTATTGTGTAGTTCATGTATGATTTTTGTTATATATAACAAAATATATATATATAGATGTTGTTGTGTGTAGTTACCAAGTGTTTGTGTAGGGCGCTGTACATGTTCTGGGTGTGGCGGGGGGTGAGAGCGGTGTTGTTTGTGTGTTGCGTTGTGTGTTGCGTTGTTTGTGGAGCGCTGTGTGTCTGTAGCATTGTGTGTGTGTTGCGTGGTTTGTGTGTGTTTTGGGGGAGGTATGTTTTGTGCAGTGTGTGTGTGTTGCGCGGTATGTGCGTATATTTATGTATGCCGCGGTGTTTGTGTGTTGTGTGTGTGCAGCGTTGTCTGTGTGTGTGGGTGTCTGTGTAGGGCGGTGTTTGTGTTTCCCAGTGTGTGTGTTGTGCAGTGCGCGTGTGTGTTGGGGGGAGGTGTGCACCTCCCATCGTGCTCCATCCCCCATGCTGCGCACCCCCCATCGTGCTCCATCCCCCATGCTGCGCACCCCCCATCGTGCTCCATCCCCCATGCTGCGCACCCCCCATCGTGCTCCATCCCCCATGATGCGCACCCCCCATCGTGCTCCATCCCCCATGCTGCGCACCCCCCATCGTGCTCCATCCCCCATGCTGCGCACCCCCCATCGTGCTCCATCCCCCATGCTGCGCACCCCCCATCGTGCTCCATCCCCCAAGCTGCGCACCCCCCATCGTGCTCCATCCCCTAAGCTGCGCACCCCCCATCGTGCTCCATCCCCTAAGCTGCGCACCCCCCATCGTGCTCCATCCCGCATGCTGCGCACCCCCCATCGTGCTCCATCTCCCATGCTGCGCATTCCCCATCGTGCTCCATCCGCCATGCTGCGCACTCCCAAACGTGCTCCATCTCCCATGCTGCGCACTCCCCATCGTGCTCCATCCGCCATGCTGCGCACTCCCAAACGTGCTCCATCCGCCATGCTGCGCACTCCCAAACGTGCTCCATCCGCCATGCTGCGCACTCCCAAACGTGCTCCATCCGCCATGCTGCGCACTCCCAAACGTGCTCCATCCGCCATGCTGCGCACTCCCAAACGTGCTCCATCCGCCATGCTGCGCACTCCCAAACGTGCTCCATCCGCCATGCTGCGCACTCCCAAACGTGCTCCATCCGCCATGCTGCGCACTCCCAAACGTGCTCCATCCGCCATGCTGCGCACTCCCAAACGTGCTCCATCCGCCATGCTGCGCACTCCCAAACGTGGTCCATCCGCCATGCTGCGCACTCCCAAACGTGGTCCATCTGCCATGCTGCGCACTCCCAAACGTGCTCCATCCGCCATGCTGCGTACTCCCAAACGTGCTCCATCTCCCATGCTGGCCGCAGCATCAGCCTCTGTGCCCGCAGCATCAGCCTCTGTGCCCGCAGCATCAGCCTCTGTGCCCGCAGCATCAGCCCTCTGTGCCCGCAACATCAGCCCTTCTGCCCGCAGCATCAGCCCTTCTGCCCGCAGCATCAGCCTTTCTGCCCGCAGCATCAGCCTTTCTGCCCGCAGCATCAGCCTCTGTGCCCGCAGCATCAGCCTCTGTGCCCGCAGCATCAGCCTCTGTGCCCGCAGCATCAGCCTCTGTGCCCGCAGCATCAGCCTCTGTGCCCGCAGCATCAGCCCTCTGTGCCCGCAGCATCAGCCCTCTGTGCCCGCAGCATCAGCCTCTCTGGCCGCAGCATCAGCCTCTGTGCCCGCAGCATCAGCCTCTCTGGCCGCAGCATCAGCCTCTGTGCCCGCAGCATCAGCCTTTTCTGTCCCCAGCATCAGCCTCTCTCCTCCCAGCCTACCCCAGCCTCAGCCTCCCCCAACATCAGCCTCTCTTCTCTCAGCCTCCACCCTCCCTGCCTTCCCCAGGATCAGCCTCTCTCCTCCAGCACGCCGTGCTCCTCTGCCGACACTCACAGATCCGATCGTATACACTCACACACACACACACACACACACACACACACACCCACCCGATCGCATACACTCACACCCACCCGATCGCATACACTCACGCACACACACATTGACGATATTACACATACGCGCTCATACTCACAACATCCGGAGATACCACATGCTTCTGGCCATGTGATCCTCCGGCAGGTCCTGAAAGCTCACAGCACAGTATCGCGGCCGAGAAGCAAGCATTATCCCAGGATGTTGTGAGTGTGTGGATGTGATATGTGTGTGAGGTGTGTGTGAGAGTGAGTGTGATGTGTGTGTGTGTACTCACCTGGGGCTCCGTGTCAGTTGGGGAATGCATGCGGGGGGCGGGGCCATGTCGAGCGTGCATTGCGTGAGGGGGCGGGGCCTGCAGAGAGCCGGGGCGAGAGGCCAATCCGTGTGGGGGGGCGGGGCCATGGCGAACCCAGCGGCCAATCAGCTTTGTGTCACCATAAGGACACAATTTTGGAGCATGACAGACAGACAGAATAAGGCAATTAGATATATATATATATATATATATCTATATATATATGTGTGTATATTCCGCAGGAGCTCCCAGAAAACCGCAGCACAACTTTGTCTGTTTTATGCTGCGGATGTATTGCGGAATGTCCTGCGGATATGTTGGGGTCATTCTGCATTGATGATACAGTACCATAGCTTGGGCACTGCATTCTCAATGCAGAACAAGTGCTGGAGTGTTGGGGGAGTTCATACTTGCCTCCATCATGCAGCACTTCACTTTCCGGCTGTGTCTGTCTGCACTTTGCAGGAGAAGGTGGGCGGGCCTGAAATAGCTTCGGCTGTCACATGACCGGAGTTCGTGCAGGCCTCGCCCACCTCTTGCTTCCTGCTCTTGGCTCCACCGCGCTCCTCTGCACCGGAGGAAGTGACTTCGGTATCTTCAATCAAGGCAGGTACGTGTAGGATCGCGCGGAAAAATCCACAGGAATAATTGACATGCTGCAGATTTTTCTGCAGTGAAATCTGCACTATTTCCACTGCAGAAAAAAAAAAAATGCAGCATGGGCACACCATTTCCAAAATGCCATAGAAATAGCTGTGGACTCGCTGTACTGTGGATTTTTTAGAAATCCGCGGAATTTCCGCAAAAAAGTGCGGTAAACTCTCCGCAGAAAAAAACAAGATAGCCAGCACTAAATGTGCACTACTGCACTAAAAATTCCGAACTGTACTTATTATTAACATTTGAGATTTGTGGCAAGAGTTAGCACATTGACTCCGTCTGCACCATTAGGCTCAGTGTGCTCTGTCGTGCACAATTTTCCACAGTATACGCTTTACGGCGGCAGACACAGTCTACTACGTCCTTGTGTCCACCTCCAGAAAGTGTATACTCGGGAAAATGGTGCATAACAGAGCACGCTGTGACTTCGTCTACACTATTATAGTCAATAGCCACGTCGGCGCATACATCCAAAACTCGTTTTGCAGGGGGGTTCGGATGGAAGTCCTGACAGGATTACTGAATGGACATCGGAACACAATGTGAAAGGAGCCTTAGACACAGACAAGTAAGCTGACCCTCCCACAGATTGAGAAAATAAATTTTGTCTTGGATAATTTCAAAGTCCTATAAATGCATTCAGTCTATGTTCATTAGGGTAAGCATTCTGTTAAAGGGAACCTGTCACCAGTTTTATGGCCTATAAGCTGCGGCCACCACCAGTGGGCTCTTATATACAGCATTCTAACATGCTGTATATAAGAGTGCAGGCCGCTGTGAGAACATAAAAAACACTTTATAATACTCACCTAAACCGGTCGCTGCAGTGCTGGTTGGCCCGGTGGGCGGCGCTGTTCTCCGGGACCGGCGCCTCCTCTCTCGGCCATCTTGCTCCTCAGTCTTTTGAAGCCTGTGTGTATGACGTGTCTACGTCACTCACTCTCGTCGGCACTGCGGTCCTGCACAGGGCAGATCAAAGTATTGTAGTGTGCCTGCGAAGGACCTCAGTGTCGGCAAGTGTGTATGACGTAGATTCAGTATATAAGAGCCCACTGGTGGTGGCCGCAGCTTATAGGCCATAAAACTGGTCACAGGTTCTCTTTAACTATTTGCCCCAGATGTATACATTTATCTATATTGATACATGCCTATTTTTGCAATCATACTAAACTTATGCCAAGAGGGCTGTTCTTTTGTCTAAATCTGGCTAATATTCTATGAGTATATAGATACAGTATATATGCTTTATATTGTAATCAAAGGCAGTTTGATTTTAATTTATAGTGATGGCATTTCTAATCCAGTACATTAAATGGGTAGTCCTGATATGCTCACATCTGCATTGGGAGGTGAGGGGGCTAGTGTTGTCATGTCTACCGCTACCTGTAAATGTAAAGTAGGCATCCCAAATAATCTCCCGCTACATACAGAGTGAGGAAAGCAGGACTACCCCCCCCCCCTTAAAGAAGTTAAAACAATTACTAGTATTAATTAGAGTGCTATGTGTGTGTATATACAGTGGGCTGTGGAGTCTGAATCGGAGCTCATTTTGGTGGAGTCGGAGTTGGTATAAAATGCACAGACTCCGACTCCTAAAATATATAATAAATTGGGGACAGTAGTGCAATGCAGAATGTGCTGAATATTTTACTAAATAATATTTAGCATAATGCTTATATTTACAGTGCCTACAACTAGTATTCGACCCCCTGCAGATTTAGCAGGTTTGATAAGATGCAAATAAGTTAGAGCCTGCAAACTTCAAACAAGAGCAGGATTTATTAACAGATGCATAAATCTTACAAACCAACAAGTTATGTTGCTCAGTTAAATTTTAATACATTTTCAACATAAAAGTGGGGGTCAATTATTATTCAACCCCTAGGTTTAATATTTTGTGGAATAACCCTTGTTTGCAATTACAGCTAATAATCGTCTTTTATAAGACCAGATCAGGCTGGCACAGGTCTCTGGAGTTATCATGGCCCACTCCTCCATGCAGATCTTCTCCAAATTATCTAGGTTCTTTGGGTGTCTCATGTGGACTTTAATCTTGAGCTCCTTCCACAAGTTTTCAATTGGGTTAAGGTCAGGAGACTTACTAGGCCACTGCAACACCTTGATTTTTTTCCCTCTTGAACCAGGCCTTGGTTTTCTTGGCTGTGTGCTTTGGGTCGTTGTCTTGTTGGAAGATGAAATGACGACCCATCTTAAGATCCTTGATGGAGGAGCGGAGGTTCTTGGCCAAAATCTCCAGGTAGGCCGTGCTATCCATCTTCCCATAGATGCGGACCAGATGGCCAGGCCCCTTGGCTGAAAAACAGCCCCACAACATGATGCTGCCACCACCATGCTTGACTGTAGGGATGGTATTCTTGGGGTCGTATGCAGTGCCATCCAGTCTCCAAACGTCACGTGTGTGGTTGGCACCAAAGATCTCGATCTTGGTCTCATCAGACCAGAGAACCTTGAACCAGTCTGTCTCAGAGTCCTCCAAGTGATCATGAGCAAACTGTAGACGAGCCTTGACATGACGCTTTGAAAGTAAAGGTACCTTACGGGCTCGTCTGGAACGGAGACCATTGCGGTGGAGTACGTTACTTATGGTGTTGACTGAAACCAATGTCCCCACTGCCATGAGATCTTCCCGGAGCTTTTTCCTTGTTGTCCTTGGGTTAGCCTTGACTCTTCGGACAAGCCTGGCCTCGGCACGGGTGGAAACTTTCAAAGGCTTTCCAGGCCGTGGAAGGCTAACAGTTCCATAAGCCTTCCACTTCCGGATGATGCTCCCAATAGTGGAGACAGGTAGGCCCAACTCCTTGGAAAGGGTTTTGTACCCCTTGCCAGCCTTGTGACCCTCCACGATCTTGTCTCTGATGGCCTTGGAATGCTCCTTTGTCTTTCCCATGTTGACCATGTATGAGTGCTGTTCACAAGTTTGGGGAGGGTCTTAATTAGTCAAAGGCTGGAAAAAGAGATAATCCAAACATGTGGAGCTCATTGTTCTTTGTGCCTGAAATACTTCTTAATACTTTATGGGAACCAAACAGAATTCTTGTGGTTTGAGGGGTTGAATGATGAATGACCCTCTGAATAAATTTTTCACAATTTAAAAAAAAAAAAAAAAAGAAATAACATTCTTTTTTGCTGCAGTGCATTTCACACTTCCAGGCTGATCTACAGTCCAAATGTCACAATGCCAAGTTAATTCCGAATGTGTAAACCTGCTAAATCTGCAGGGGGTTGAATACTACTTGTAGGCACTGTATATATATCATATATATATATATATATATTATATATAATACAGTTAGGTCCAGAAATATTTGGACAGTGACACAATTTTCGCAAGTTGGGCTCTGCATGCCACCACATTGGATTTGAAATGAAACCTCTACAACAGAATTCAAGTGCAGATTGTAACGTTTAATTTGAAGGTTTGAACAAAAATATCTGATAGAAATTGTAGGAATTGTACACATTTCTTTACAAACACTCCACATTTTAGGAGGTCAAAAGTAATTGGACAAATAAACCAAACCCAAACAAAATATTTTTAATTTCAATATTTTGTTGCGAATCCTTTGGAGGCAATCACTGCCTTAAGTCTGGAACCCATGGACATCACCAAACGCTGGGTTTCCTCCTTCTTAATGCTTTGCCAGGCCTTTACAGCCACAGCCTTCAGGTCTTGCTTGTTTGTGGGTCTTTCCGTCTTAAGTCTGGATTTGAGCAAGTGAAATGCATGCTCAATTGGGTTAAGATCTGGTGATTGACTTGGCCATTGCAGAATGTTCCACTTTTTTGCACTCATGAACTCCTGGGTAGCTTTGGCTGTATGCTTTGGGTCATTGTCCATCTGTACTATGAAGCGCCGTCCGATCAACTTTGCGGCATTTGGCTGAATCTGGGCTGAAAGTATATCCCGGTACACTTCAGAATTCATCCGGCTACTCTTGTCTGCTGTTATGTCATCAATAAACACAAGTGACCCAGTGCCATTGAAAGCCATGCATGCCCATGCCATCACGTTGCCTCCACCATGTTTTACAGAGGATGTGGTGTGACTTGGATCATGTGCCGTTCCCTTTCTTCTCCAAACTTTTTTCTTCCCATCATTCTGGTACAGGTTGATCTTTGTCTCATCTGTCCATAGAATACTTTTCCAGAACTGAGCTGGCTTCATGAGGTGTTTTTCAGCAAATTTAACTCTGGCCTGTCTATTTTTGGAATTGATGAATGGTTTGCATCTAGATGTGAACCCTTTGTATTTACTTTCATGGAGTCTTCTCTTTACTGTTGACTTAGAGACAGATACACCTACTTCACTGAGAGTGTTCTGGACTTCAGTTGATGTTGTGAACGGATTCTTCTTCACCAAAGAAAGTATGCGGCGATCATCCACCACTGTTGTCATCCGTGGACGCCCAGGCCTTTTTGAGTTCCCAAGCTCACCAGTCAATTCCTTTTTTCTCAGAATGTACCCGACTGTTGATTTTGCTACTCCAAGCATGTCTGCTATCTCTCTGATGGATTTTTTCTTTTTTTTCAGCCTCAGGATGTTCTGCTTCACCTCAATTGAGAGTTCCTTAGACCGCATGTTGTCTGGTCACAGCAACAGCTTCCAAATGCAAAACCACACACCTGTAATCAACCCCAGACCTTTTAAGTACTTCATTGATTACAGGTTAACGAGGGAGACGCCTTCAGAGTTAATTGCAGCCCTTAGAGTCCCTTGTCCAATTACTTTTGGTCCCTTGAAAAAGAGGAGGCTATGCATTACAGAGCTATGATTCCTAAACCCTTTCTCCGATTTGGATGTGAAAACTCTCATATTGCAGCTGGGAGTGTGCACTTTCAGCCCATATTATATATATAATTGTATTTCTGAACATGTTTTTGTAAACAGCTAAAATAACAAAACTTGTGTCACTGTCCAAATATTTCTGGACCTAACTGTATATATATATATATATATATATATATATATATATACTAGAAGGTGGCCCGATTCTACGCATCGGGTATTCTAGAATTTACGTATTGTGTAGTTCATGTATGATTTTTGTTATATATATGTGCAGTATGTGCGTATATTTGTGTGTGCAGCGTTGTCTGTGTGTGGGTGTCTGTGTAGGGCAGTTGTTTGTGGTTTCCAGTGTGTGTGTGTGGTGTGTTGTGCAGTGCGCGCGCGTGTGTGTGTGTGTTGGGGGGAGGTGTGCACTCTCCATCGTGCTCCATCCCCTATGCTGCGCACCCCCCATCGTGCTACATCTCCCATCCTGCGCACTCCCAAACGTGCTCCATCCGCCATGCTGCGCACTCCCAAACGTGCTCCATCCGCCATGCTGCGCACTCCCCATCGTGCTCCATTCCCCATGCTGCGCACTCCCCATCGTGCTCCATCCGCCACGCTGCGCACTCCCCATCGTGCTCCATCTTCCATGCTGCGCACTCCTAAACGTGCTCCATCCGCCATGCTGCGCACTCCCAAATGTGCTCCATCCACCATGCTGCGCACTCCCAAACGTGCTCCATCCGCCATACTCCACACTCCCCATCGTGCTCCATGCCCGATGCAGCGCACTCCCCATCGTGCTCTATCCCCTATGCTGCGCACCCCCCATCGTGCTCCATCATCCATGCTGCGCACTCCCAAACGTGCTCCATCCGCCATGCCGCGCACTCCCAAACGTGCTCCATCCGCCATGCTGCGCACTCCCAAACGTGCTCCATCCGCCATGCTGGGCACTCTCCATCGTGCTCCATCCGCCATGCTGGGCACTCTCTATCGTGCTCCATCTCCCATGCTGCGCACCTCCCATCGTGCTCCATCTCCCATGCTGCGCACTCTCAAACGTGCTCCATCCGCCATGCTGCGCACTCCCAAACGTGGTCCATCCGCTATGCTGCGCACTCCCAAACATGCTCCATCCGCCATACTCCGCACTCGCCATCGTGCTGCATCCGCCATGCTGCGCACTCCCAAACGTGCTCCATCCGCCATGCTGCGCACTCCCAAACGTGCTCCATCCGCTATGCTGCGCACTCCCAAACGTACTCCATCCGCCATGCTGCGCACTCCCAAACGTGCTCCATCCGCCATGCTGCGCATTACCAAACGTGCTCCATCCGCCATGCTGCGCCAGCATCAGCCTCTCTACCCGCATCATCAGCCTCTCTGCCCGCAGCATCAGCCTCTCTCCTCCCAGCATCAGCGTCTCTGTCCCTAGCATCAGGCTCTCTCCTTCCAGCCTCCCTCAGCATCAGCCTCCCTTTCCCAGCCTTCCCAAGGATCAGCCTCTGTCCTCCCAGCCTCCTTCCTCCCAGCCTCCGCCTCCCAGCCTCCCTCAGCATCAGCCTTCCTCTCCCAGTCTCCCCCAGCATCAGCTTCCCCAAGCATCAGCCTCTACCAGCATCAGCCTCTGTTCTTCCAGCCTCCTCCAGCATCAGCTTCCCTAAGCATCAGCCTCCCTCGTCCCAGCCTCCCTCAGCATCAGCCTCTCTCCTTCCAGCCTCCCTGAGCATCAGCCTCCTCTCCCCAGCCTTCCCTAGGATCAGCCTCTCTCCTCCCAGCCTCCTTCTTCCCAGCCTTCCCATCCCAGCCTCCTTCAGCATCAGCATTTCCCTCTTCCCCATGATCAGCCTCTCTGCTCCCAGCCTCCTCCAGCACGCCCTGCTCCTCTGCCGACACTCACACACCCGATCGCATGCACTCACACACACACCCGATCGCATCCACTCACACACACACCCGATCGCATCCACTCACACACACCCGATCGCATCCACTCACACACACCCGATCGCATCCACTCACACACACACCCGATCGCATCCACTCACACACACCCGATCGCATCCACTCACACACACCCGATCGCATCCACTCACACACACACCCGATCGCATCCACTCACACACACCCGATCGCATCCACTCACACACACCCGATCGCATCCACTCACACACACCCGATCGCATCCACTCACACACACAGACACTGACGATATCGCACATACGCGCTGATACTCACAACATCCGGGGATATCACATGCTTCTGGCCATGTGATCCTCCGTCAGGTCCTGGAAGATCACAACAGCACATTTTCGCCGCCGAGAAGCAAGCGATATCCCAGGATGTCGTGAGTATGTGGATGCGATGTGAGGTGTGTGTGAGGTGTGTATGAGAGTGAGTGTGAGTGTGATCTGATGTGTGTGTATGTTTGTGTGTGTGCGTGTGGACCTTCCGGCGCAGCAGGACCTTGATGGGCTTGTAACCATGCGAGCATGGTTACCAACGTATCCACACCACTCCCACCACTGCCGTGGGAGCGGGGGCCGGGGGAGGGGGAGGGAGTACAGTACTCACCTCCGTGACAGCGCTTGTAACCATGCGAGTATCCACACCACCCCTTTGGGAGCGGGGGCCGGGGGGGGGGGGGGGTTGGGGGGGGATAGGGAGTACCGTACTCACCTCCGTGACAGCCGTGTCAGTTAGAGAAATGCGCGGGGGGAGGGAGGGGGTGGGGCCAGAGCTAACGTGCATTGCGTGAGGGGGGCGGGGCGTGGCGTGGCTGAATTGCCAATGCCTGCAGGGTGCCGGGGCGAGAGGCCAATCTGTGGGGGGGGCGGAGCCTGGGCGAGCGGCTGGCCAATCCGTGTGGGGGCGCAGCCTGGGCGAGCGGCCAATCCGTGTGGGGGGGCGGGGCCATGGCGAGCCCAGCGGCCAATCAGCTTTGTGTCACCGTAAGGACACAATTTTGGAGCATGACAGACAGACAGACAGATAGACAGACAGACAGACAGACAGACAGACAGAATAAGGCAATTATATATATAGATATATATATATAATATATATAATATATATAATATATATATAATATATATATATATATAATATATATATAATTATATATATCTATATATAATATATATATATATATAATATATATAATATATATATATAATATATATAATATATATATATAATATATATAATATATATATATATAATATATATAATATATATATATAATATATATAATATATATATATAATATATATAATATATATATATAATATATATAATATATATATATAATATATAATATATATATATATATATTAATATATATATATTAATATATATATATCTATATATATAATTGCCTTATTCTGTCTATCTGTCTGTCTGTCATGCTCCGAAATTGTGTCCTTACGGTGACACAAAGCTGATTGGCCGCTGGGCTCGCCATGGCCCCGCCCCCCCACACGGATTGGCCTCTCGCCCCGGCTCTCTGCAGGCCCCGCCCCCCTAACGCAATGCACGCTCGCTCTGGCCCAACTGACACGGAGCCCCGATTCCCAGGTGAGTACACACACACATCAGATCACACTCACTCTCACACTCACTCTCACACACACCTCACACATCACAACATGCTGGGATATCGCTTGCTTCTACACCGGCTCCGTCAGGATCCCGGCAGCGCCACACATAACCTTGCGATGCTGGGATCTTCACGGAGGCCGTGAAAGCTGGTAACCATTATACACATCGGGTAACTAAGGTCCCTTAGTTACCCGATGTGTATCATAGTTACCAGTGTACACGCTCACACTCACTCTCACACACACCTCACACACACATCACATCGCATCCACACATCAAGGTCCTGCAGCGGCGGAAAATACAGACACATAACAGCACACACATACACACACACAAATCAGATCACACTCACTCACACACACATCACATCGCATCCACATACTCACAGCATCCGGAGATATCGCTTGCTTCTCGGCGGCGAGACTGTGCTGTTGTGATCTTCCAGGACCTGCCGGAGGATCACATGGCCAGAAGCATGTGATATCCCCGGATGTTGTGAGTATAAGCGCGTATGTGCGATATCGTCAGTGTCTGTGTGTGTGAGTGGATGCGATCGGGTGTGTGTGAGTGGATGCGATCGGGTGTGTGTGAGTAGATGCGATCGGGTGTGTGTGAGTGGATGCGATCGGGTGTGTGTGAGTGGATGCGATCGGGTGTGTGTGAGTGGATGCGATCGGGTGTGTGTGAGTGGATGCGATCGGGTGTGTGTGAGTGGATGCGATCGGGTGTGTGAGTGTCGGCAGAGGAGCACGGCGTGCTGGAGGAGGCTGGGAGCAGAGAGGCTGATCATGGGGAAGGCTGGGAGGAGAGAGGCTGATGCTGGGGGAGGCTGGGAGGGGGAGGCTGGGACGAGGGAGGCTGATGCTGGTGGAGGCTGATGCTTGGGGAGGCTGATGCTGGGGGAGGCTGGAAGGAGAGAGGCTAATGCTGGTGGAGGCTGATGCTTGGGGAGGCTGATGCTGGGGGAGACTGGGAGGGGAAGGCTGATGCTGAGGGAGGCTGTGAGGAAGGCGGCTGGGAGGAGAGAGGCTGATCCTGGGGAAGGCTGGGAACGGGAGGCTGATGCTGAGGGAGGCTGGAAGGAGAGAGGCTGATGCTGGGGGAGGCTGGAAGGAGAGAGGCTGATGCTGGTGGAGGCTGATGCTTGGGGAGGCTGATGCTGGGGGAGACTGGGAGCGGAAGGCTGATGCTGAGGGAGGCTGGGAGAGGGAGGCTGGGAGGAAGGAGGCTGGGAGGAGAGAGGCTGATCCTGGGGAAGGCTGGGAAGGGGAGGCTGATGCTGGGGGAGGCTGGAAGGAGAGAGGCTGGAAGGAGAGAGGCTGATGCTGGTGGAGGCTGATGCATGGGGAGGCTGATGCTGGGGGAGACTGGGAGCAGAAGGCTGATGCTGAGGGAGGCTGGGAGGAAGGAGGCTGGGAGGAGAGAGGCTGATCCTGGGGAAGGCTGGGAAGGGGAGGCTGATGCTGAGGGAAGCTGGAAGGAGAGAGGCTGATGCTGGGGGAGGCTGGAAGGAGAGAGGCTGAGGCTGGGAGGAGAGAGGCTGATGCTGGGGAAGGCTGATGCTGAGGGAGGCTGGGAGGGGAAAGCTGATGCTGGGGAAGGCTGGGAGGACGGAGGCTGGGAGGATAGAGGCTGATCCTGGGGAAGGCTGGGAGAGGGAGGCTGATGCTGGAGGAGGCTGGAAGGAGAGAGGCTGATGCTGGCGGAGGCTGATGCTGGGGAGGCTGGGAGAGGGAGGCTGATGCTGAGGGAGGCTGGGAGGAGGGAGGCTGGGAGAGGTAGGCTGAGAGAAGAGAGGCTGATGCACACACACACACACACACACACACACACACGCGCGCGCGCACTGCACAACACACCACACACACACACACACACACACACTGGGAACCACAAACAACTGCCCTACACAGACACCCACACACACAGACAACGCTGCACACACACAACACCCAACACACAAACACCGCGGCACACACAAATATACGCACATACCGCACAACACACACATTGCACAAAACATACCTCCCCCCAAAACACACCACACACACACAAACCGCGCAACACACACACAACGCTACAGACACACAGCGCTCCACAAACAACGCAACACACGCAACACACATACAACACCGCTCTCACCCCCCGTCACACCCAGACAACACCCAGAACATGTACAGCGCCTACACAAACACTTGGTAACTAAAGACAACAACATCTCTCTCTATATATATATATATAACAAAAATCATACATGAACTACACAATACGTAAATTCTAGAATACCCGATGCGTAGAATCGGGCCACCTTCTAGTATATATATATATATATATATATAATATATATATATATATATATATATATATATATATATATATATATATATATAATATATATATATCTATATATATATATATAATATATATATATATATCTATATAATATATATATATATATCTATATAATATATATATATATCTATATAATATATATATATAATATATAATATATATATATAATATATATATATATATCTATATATAATATATATATATCTATATATAATATATATATATAATATATATATTATATATTATATATATTATATATATATATGATATATATACAGTGCCTACAAGTAGTATTCAACCCCCTGCAGATTTAGCAGGTTTACACATTCGGAATTAACTTGGCATTGTGACATTTGGACTGTAGATCAGCCTGGAAGTGTGAAATGCACTGCAGCAAAAAAGAATGTTATTTCTTTATTTGTTTTTTTTTTTTTAAATGGTGAAAAGTTTATTCAGAGGGTCATTTATTATTCAACCACTCAAACCACCAGAATTCTGTTTGGTTCCCCTAAAGTATTAAGAAGTATTTCAGGCACAAAGAACAATGAGCTTCACATGTTTGGATTAATAATCTCTTTTTCCAGCCTTTTCTGACTAATTAAGACCCTCCCCAAACTTGTGAACAGCACTCATACTTGGTCAACATGGGAAAGACAAAGGAGCATTCCAAGGCCATCAGAGACAAGATCGTGGAGGGTCACAAGGCTGGCAAGGGGTACAAAACTCTTTCCAAGGAGTTGGGCCTACCTGTCTCCACTGTTGGGAGCATCATCCGGAAGTGGAAGGCTTATGGAACTACTGTTAGCCTTCCACGTCCTGGACAGCCTTTGAAAGTTTCCACCCGTGCCGAGGCCAGGCTTGTCCGAAGAGTCAAGGCTAACCCAAGGACAACAAGGAAGGAGCTCCGGGAAGATCTCATTGCAGTGGGGACATTGGTTTCAGTCAATACCATAAGTAACGTACTCCACCGCAATGGTCTCTGTTCCAGACGAGCCCGTAAGGTACCTTTACTTTCAAAGCGTTATGTCAAGGCTCGTCTACAGTTTGCTCATGATCACTTGGAGGACTCTGAGACAGACTGGTTCAAGGTTCTCTGGTCCGATGAGACCAAGATCGAGATCTTTGGTGCCAACCACACACGTGACGTTTGGAGACTGGATGGCACTGCATACGACCCCAAGAATACCATCCCTACAGTCAAGCATGGTGGTGGCAGCATCATGCTGTGGGGCTGTTTCTCAGACAAGGGGCCTGGCCATCTGGTCCGCATCCATGGGAAGATGGATAGCACGGCCTACCTGGAGATTTTGGCCAAGAACCTCCGCTCCTCCATCAAGGATCTTAAGATGGGTCGTCATTTCATCTTCCAACAAGACAATGACCCAAAGCACACAGCCAAGAAAACCAAGGCCTGGTTCAAGAGGGAAAAAATCAAGGTGTTGCAGTGGCCTAGTCAGTCTCCTGACCTTAACCCAATTGAAAACTTGTGGAAGGAGCTCAAGATTAAAGTCCACATGAGACACCCAAAGAACCTAGATAACTTGGAGAAGATCTGCATGGAGGAGTGGGCCAAGATAACTCCAGAGACCTGTGCCGGCCTGATCAGGTCTTATAAAGGATGATTGTTAGCTGTAATTGCAAACGAGGGTTATTCCACAAAATATTAAACCTAGGGGTTGAATAATAATTGACCCAGACTTTTATGTTTAAAATTTATTAAAATTTAACTGAGCAACATAACTTGTTGGTTTGTAAGATTTATGCATCTGTTAATAAATCCTGCTCTTGTTTGAAGTTTGCAGGCTCTAACTTATTTGCATGTTATCAAACCTGCTAAATCTGCAGGGGGTTGAATACTACTTGTAGGCACTGTATATATATATTATATATATATGTATATATATATATATTATATATATATAATATAAATATTACATACACTGTACTACCCGGCTTCGCCCGGGTTAATAACTGTTGTTAACAAAATAGAATGTATTAACAAAAATTTATTCTACACACAATATCCGCTGCCCGGGATAGTAACTGTCTCTGTTTCTCTCCCATTCTCTATCTGTCTCTCCCTCTGTATGTATCTCTCTATCTCTCTCTCTCTCTTTGTCTGTCTCTTTCCCTGTCTGTCTCTTTCTCCGTCTGTCTCAATCTCTTTCCCTGTCTGTCTATCTATCTCTGTCACTTTTGCTGTCTGTTTCTTTCCCTGTCTGTCTCTGTCCCTCTCTTTCCTTGTCTGTCTCTTTCCCTCTGTCTCTTTTCCTTTATCTGTCTCTTACCCTGTCTCTCTTTCCCTGTCTGTTTCCCTGTGTCTGTGTCTTTGTCTGTGTCTGTCTCTTTACCTGTCTGTGTCTGTCTCTTAACCTGTCTCTCTCTTTCCCTCTCTTTCCCCGTCGGTCTCTTTCCCTGTCAGTCTGTCTCTTTGTGTCTGTCTCTTACCCTGTCTATGTCTGTTTCTTACCCTGTCTGTCTCTTTCCCTGGCTGCATTGTGACACGCCAACATTCCATATAAGGGCGTGGCTGCGCATTCTTCTGAAGTTCTGGCTGCACTGTGGCTCCCAGCTCCATTCGCTTTAATGGAGGCAGGTTTTTTGGCAAATAACTGTAAAGCGCGGGGTTAAAAGTTCCCCTCAAAACATTGCCTATGACGCTCTCGGGGTCCAGACGTGTGAGTGTGCAAAATTTTGTGGCTGTAGCTGCGGCGGTGCAGATGCCAATCCCAGACAAACATACATACATACATACACACACACACACACATTCAGCTTTATATATTAGATATCTAATATATAAAGCTGTGTGTGTGTGTGTGTGTGTATATATATATATATATATGTCCAGGATTGGCATCTGCACCGTCGCAGCTACAGCCAAAAAATTTTTATGTTTTGAGGGGAGATTTTAACCCCGGCAGTTTCCGAAGTTAAACTTGAACTATCTGTCCATGCCACTGCCGGTGCCATCCCTAAAATGGCTACTAACGTGCGGAGGCCCTGCGCTAACATATCTGCACCTGTCCCTACCTCCCTGATGGCACCCCAGCACCACTAATTAAAGGGGGAGGTAGTATGGAGTTAAGGGAAAAATAAAAGGTGTTCTCACCTGCCTGCCTGGGTGCTGTGAACCAGTAGCCGATGATCCTGATGTTGTCTTCGGTCTTCAGATATGTTTCCAGCAGAGGCCCCACAGCCTTGAGGGGGGGGGGAGGCTTGATGAGAGTGTATCCATACTGGCGTTGGGGAGAGGGCCACTCTTTACTACACATTGCCATATCGCTGTCCGAAGGGGAAGAGTCCAGCACCTGCTGGCCGGGAGGCATCACTTGCAGGGGGAGGCCCAGCGCCTTTTGGCCGGAAGTTGTCATCAGCAAGGGGCGGGCCTGTGCCTGCCAGCCGAAAGCCATCATCTGCTGGGGGCAGGCTTGCATCTGCTGGTTGGAAGCTGAGACTGCTGTGCACCTTGCACCTGTAGGGAGGCATGCCCTGCTTCCTTCCATAGCGGTAGGGCCAGCCGAGTGCTTCCCGCTCTGTAGCTGCTGCTGAGAGACCCCAGCTCCCTCTCCTCCACACCGAGTAGATCCCTCCGACTCCCGGGGACCCACCGCTGCCACTCCTGGCTCTTCCTGCGCTATCATGGATGAGAGGGAGATCGACACCTCCCTCAGCTTCAGGTCCCACTGTGATGTCAGATTCCTTCCAGGATGAGAGCGGTGCAAGGTGGTGGGCCTGGTGGTGCCCTGACCTGGGGGGTCCCCTGAGGGGCTCCTTAGATGGTGCCAGACCCAGGGGTAACTTCTGGGTTTACGCGCGCCGGAGGCCTAGTCCTCCGCGACTAGCGTGGTTCAAGGGATTGCTGTACTGGAACACCCCCAGCCCCCTGCAGCAAGCTGGGCAGCGATGCCTGGAGCCAGTCAGATCCCATAACGCCGGAAGCGTCCCTAAGTTGCTGCAGCACTGCATCCACAGACTCCATCTTCTCGGGGCAGGTAAGCTGGCACTCAGGAACAACCTGTTGACAGTAGATTGCTCCGCTCTCCGTCCCTAAAATGGATGCCCTCACTAATGGACCAACCCTCTTAAACCCCCTAATAGGCCCACCTTTTCCTTGAATACACCCTCAATGCTACTTCAAATCCCCTTTTCCGCACCCTCTAAGTATCTTTTAACCCCTGCCTAACCCCAGTCACTTGCTCCCAGTTTAATTCCTATCCTAATCGAGTCATGTTGACCTCCCTTTCAAGGCAGGGCCCAGTACGGCCTCTCTTGATTGTTGCAGTGTATGTGATAATGGTGACATGCACAAACTCTAACATCCCCAGGGCAGTGTTTGACAGTAAGGTCCAGAAATATTTGGACAGTGACACAAGTTTTGGCATTTTAGCTGTTTACCATAATATCGTCAAGATACAGTTCTAAAATCAATATGAGCTTAAGGTGGAGACTCTGCTATAGGCCGCGTTCACACAGTCAGTATTTGGAAAAAGTTTACATCAGTATTTATAAGCCAAAACCAGGATTGAGTGAAAAATGTGCAAGTGGAGCATGCGTTTCTTTCTATTATGCTTTTCCTTTGATTGTCCCACTAATGATTTTGACTTACAAATACTGATGTGAAATACTGACCAAATACTGAACGTGTGAACGTAACCTTAGTTTGATGGTCTTCACATTCTAATTGGAGTAAGGCTTTAGGAATTCCAGTCACGGCTTCTGACCCTTATTCTGGCTGTTGTGTGGGGAAGGTAGGATATCTCCAAACCAGAACTTTGGATAATCAATACTTTTGACATGCTACTATGACATGTCCCATTTTGAGTGCCGAGAGCCCCCCTTGATTGTCCATGCTACTATGACATGTCAGAAGTTTGTTGTTTGTTTTTTTTCTTCAGCTATAGTGATCTTTTAATTCACCAAATATACTATATACTTACCACTACAGCATATAACTTATACATCTGGGGTTTTGCATTAGATGATGAGAGAAATGGAGAAAGATCCAAATTGTTCAGAGGAAACTCTACACTTGTCTTCAGCTTTCTCTTCCTATGACTTTTATATTCAAACCTGGGAGGGAGATCGGTAATATTATATGAAAGTAAAGACTTTATGTATTATATATTGTAAGTATACAAATACATCTAGCCATGCAATCTGCCTATACAATCAATCTAAAGAGATCACTGAATTTGAGCTTAATCCTGTAACAGGATAGCATCTTTGTAACAAGGCAGCCAGTAGAATATTTATGGGGAAAAAATTACAATATCTGACTGAAAAGTGGAAGTGTTTAGGAACCACAGCCCCTCAGGTAGGAAGCAGCATACCACATAATATTACATAGTGGAGTCGTCCAATGCTGAGAAACATAGTGGACAAATCATCAAAGCGTTTACGACAGGTTTTTTAATTTGAAAAGTCACAGTGTTTTGACACATAATTGACATGATTTACACAGAATGTTTGTGACTTTTGCTGTTTTTCATCCCAGATTCATTCATAACCGTCCAAATTGGCAGAACTGGGAAGGATGCGGGAAGGGGCATGGCTATTATTTATTATTTAGCAGCCTTCAGCTCAATCTCAAAGCATGGCGACTTGATGGATGAATGCTTTGTAGGAAGATAAAATCGATCTTGTGCAAGACTAGATAAGTCCACCAGGGTCTTCTACGCTGTTAACGTGATAGTTTCAAGCCATCTGGTTGCTGGTTTTCTTCTTCTCCTTGTTCCTTCTATACTTCCAACCATGATGTCTCTCTCCAGTGATTGTTGTCTACATATGATGTGTAAGCAAGTAGTAGCTTGGTGATCCTTGCTTATAGTGACCTGTCTGGCTTGATTTGTTCCAAAATTGATTTGTTTGGTCTTCTTGCCATCCATGGTATTGATAATATTCTGCTCATGGTTGTGCCCATCAAATTCATTCAAGCTGATAGTTTCTTAACCCCTTCAGCCCTGGGGCACTTTCCGTTTTTGCGTTCTTGTTTTTTGCTCCCCTTCTTCCGAGAGCCGTAACTTTTTTATTTTTCCGTCAATCTTGCCATATGAGGGCTTGTTTTTTGTGGGACAAGTTGTACTTTTAAATGAAACCATAAGTTTTACCATATGGTGTACTGGAAAACAGCAAAAAAAATCCAAATGCGGAAAAATTGCAAAACAAGTGTGATGGCACAATAGTTTTTGGGATGTTTTATTCACGGTGTTCACTATATGGTAAAATTGATGTGTGGGCATGATGCCTGAGGTCGGTGCGAGTTTGTAGACACCAAACATGTATAGGTTTACTTGTATCTAAGGGGTTAAAAAAAATTCACAAGTTTGTCCAATAAAAGTGGCACACATTTTGCGCCATTTTCCGAAACACGTAGCGTTCTTATTTTTTGGGAGCTATGGCTCAGTGACTGCTTATTTTTTGCGTCTCGAGCTGACATTTCTAATGGTACCATTTTTGCGCAGATGCTACGTTTTGATCGCCTGTTATTGCATTTTGCGTAAAACTTGCGGCGACCAAAAAACATAATTTTGGCGTTTGGAATTTTTTTGCCACTACGCCGTTTACCAATCAGATTAATTGATTTTATATTTTGATAGATCGGGCATTTCTGAACGCGGCGATACCAAATATGTGTATATTTATTTATTTTTTAACCCTTTAATTTTCAATGGGGGGAAAGGGGGGTGATTTGAACTTTTAGGGTTTTTTGGTTTTTTTTTTAAAAAACTTTTTTTTTTACTTTTTTTTTTAAATTTTATTAGTCCCCCTAGGGGGCTATAGCGATCAGCAATCCGATCGCTATTACTATCTGCTGATCACAGCTATACAGCTGTAAACAGCAGATACAGTCACTTTCTTTTTCCCTCTGTTCCATGCCGAGGGAAAACGAAAGTGAAACATCATAGCTGCAGGCATTATCACATGACCCTGTGCTACAATGGCAACCACCGATAGTCACGTGATCACGCACGTGACTTCCAGTGGGGGCGGCGGTAAGTAAAAAACATGGCCGCGCGCATTTAGATCTTGCTGCCAGACTTTGGCAGCAAGATTTAAGGGATTAATGGCCGCGGGTGGAAGCGATTTCACCCGCGGCTAGCAGGCACACATGTCAGCTGTTGAAAACAGCTGATATGTGTGCCAACCGCCGCCGCCTGCCCGCGGCAGGGGGCGGAGCTTAAAGGGACACACTCCATGACGGATATATCCGTCCATGGTAGTGAAGGGGTTAAAGGGATTCTGTTAGCAGGTTACTATGTAATCTGACAGCACTATGGTGTAGAGGCAGAGACCACTATTCCAGCCATGTATCTCTTTTCTGGGGGACAGCAGTTATGATAGTCACAGTTTTCTCTACTGCAGATAAAGCAGAGCTCAGATGTTGATCACTCTATAACCTGGCCCTCACCACAGCTTTCTGTGTACATTCTTTAGTGATACAGAGCTGCTAATCAGTCCTGGGGGTGGGGTTATACATCCCTGCTTGTGCCAAGTTTTCCTCTAGTGATAATCTACTCCCAATAAAATGCTAATTCTATTGAAGTAGCAATGCACTGCCCAATAAGTGACACATCACTGCAATCAAGGCATCTGTCTCTTTATTACGGTGCTTTCAGATTACATAGCAAAAACCTGGTGAAAGATTATCATTAAGCCACAAATGCTATTCCTGTCAATGAGTGGAGTAGCATTTCTGGCGAGGTGCATGGGGGGCATAGAGAGCAGCTGCATACAATTGAAGGGTAATCTTAATTGTTCGGAATATCAAGACACTCTTGACAAATACATGCTTCCAACTGTGTGGGAACAGATTGGGGAAGGCCCTACTCTGTTTTAGTATGACTGTACCCATGTGAACAAAACAAGGTCAATAAAGGCATGGTTGGGTGAGGTTCTTGTGGAACAATTGGACTGCCCACACAGAACCTTGACCTCGGCTCATTCCCAGAAGAGTGGAAACTGTTACAGCTTTAAAGGGCGACAACCTCCATATTACTGCCTATGGATTTAGAATGAGATGTCATAAAAGCTTTTTAGTTATAATGTGTTCAAATATAAGTTTATTTAACCAAATGTGGTATCTCCTTTGCATAGTTACATAGGTAGAAAAAAGACCAGGGTCCATCAAGTTCAACCTTCCTCCACCAGTTACCGTATATAATTTGATCACTTAATTTCTATAACCCACAATGTTGTGTGTACTGAGGAAATCATCAAGCCTTTTTTAAAAGTTGTTATATTTGTCAGCCATTACTACCTCTTGTACTAGGGCATTCCACAGTCTGGCTGCTCTAACTGTAAAGAACCCTTTCCTATTTAGCTGCCGGAATCGCCTTTCTTCCACTCTCAGTGAATGCCCCTGGTCCTTAATATTGTCTTTGGAAGGAATAAGTCATGTGCCAGTCCTTTATATTGACCACACATGTATTTATACATCTAAATGAGATCTCCCCTGAGACGACTTTTTTCTAAGCTAAACAATTTCAACTTTTTCAACCTCATCATATGGGAGGCCTTCCATTCCTTGCAATAATATAGTTGCCCTCCTTAGGTCTGACTCTAAAGGCCCTGTCACACACAGAGATAAATCTGCGGCAGATCTGTGGTTGCAGTGAAATTGTGGACAATCAGTGCCAGGTTTGTGGCTGTGTACAAATGGAACAATATGTCCATGATTTCACTGCAACTACAGATCTGCCAAAGATTTATCTCTGCGTGTGACGGGGCCTTAACTTCTGAATATCTTTTACAAAATGTGGAGCCCAAAACTAGACCCATATTCTAGATGTGGCCTTTCAAGTGATTTATAGAGGGGGAACAATACGTTGGGATCACGGGATCTAATCTATCTTTTTTTACACCCTAAAATGTTGTTTGCTTTTGAGGCAATGTTTTTTTCCTAGCTTGTAGAAAAATTCTCTAAAAGGCTTCCTTTACACAAAAAATGTGTGATGGAAGTTATGACCCAATAGAATTGCACTGGTGCCTTATTATGTATAGGAAACTGAAAAACAGATCCAGAATCCAGACATGTGCAGAAGGCCTCATCATCTGAAAGTCGCTCCATGTAATGCAGGTTTAGATTATATTAAATGTAGGGAATTGCTTCTGAGATATTAAGCATCTTACTGACGTATTGAATTTACTGGAAGTAATTTGCTTCTACATCAGACCAGACTGTAGTAAATGCTAATCACACACATTGGTTTAGTGACATTTCTTGCATGACATTTACATTAGTTTGGACTTCTAAGTTATGCATTCTTAAGAAATATTAATACTTCAAATGTGTCATTTATTATCAGAATGGACTGCCATCATACCTTTTAAAATGGAGCATTAGAATCCTGGGAAGTTTCCATATCTGGGCTTTGACTGTAGCATTTTGTTTCATTTTACAAAAGACACAGAAGATTTTATCTGTTCCCGTCAGCGATACTTGTTGAAAGAAACATTCAAGGCATTCCTATAATGTACAAAAAATTATAGAGATAAGGGGATAAAAAAAGTGTTTTAAAAAAATTAAATAAAAACTATGGATAACCTGATTATTACTGAAGTCTGACTGCTGAGATCCTCAGCGATTCAGAGAACGGGGATTTTGGATCCTAGATATTAAAGGGAACTTGTCACCAGATTTGGCGACTATAAGCTGCGGCCACCACCAGTAAGCCGTTATATACTACATTCCAGAATACTGTATATAAGAGCCCAGGCTGCGTTGTGTAACGTAAAAAACTATTTTATTATAGACACCTAGGGGGCAGTCTGGTTCGATGGGTGTCGCTGCTCTCCAGTCCGGCGCCTCCTCTCTTTTGCGATCGCGGTCCTCCTTCTTCGCAGGCCCATGTGCATGACGTGTCCTATGTCATTCACACAGGCTGCAATTGCGGTCCTGCGCAGGCACACTTTCATGAGGGCAGATCAAAGTACTGTAATGTGTAGGTACGAGGTAAGGTCAAAGACCGCATGCGCACTACACAATGCACCAATCTATTTACATGTATGATATATCTGTGTAATCTATGAGAAGAATTGAAGCTGGAATATATGTATTTAATATTTCTGTCTTTGTAAACATGAGTGACTACTTCCTGCATGTTAATACATCTTACCTGTACAGAGGTTTCGTCCTCAGAGGCCAAAGAAAGTGACAGTACAGTAAAATTGTCGTCCTTGTGTTTTGTGTTTCCACATACCAAGCAAGTTGTGTTTTGTCTGATAACGCCCTGTAGTAAGCGGGTAATAATAGATTCTGATGCATTGCTTCCCATACTGCTGCTTCCAGCATTGTCTGCGGCTTTCTTTTTGTTCTGTAATGAAGCAATTATTTGACTTGGTTAAACGTGAAGGCAATTTCACAAAAGTCTTGTTGGTCCTTTGGACCCAGATAAAATCTTAAAATATCTAGGTACATTACACTGTGTTGGGGCCTGATAGCAAAACGTGAAAGGAACCCCAATTATTCTTAACCAGTTTTCAGTTTGCTACATTGAGACGTAATTTCCAACTTTCTATACTTGGGACCCACCATAGTCTGCATTATCTACTGATACCTCCATTATGATTTTTTTTTTTTAATATAAACTTTTATTGATTTCAAATTAACATGTACAAACAATTTGAGAAATACACTTCTTGTCATGTCAACAATCACAATTCTTCAATGGTTGTGTACCAGTTAAACGCTCCTTAGAAACCTAACACCAGTTAAAGATAATGGAAGAGAAGCATAATCAAAAGAAGAAGGGTGAGAAAAGGAGAAGGGAGGAAAGAGAAAGAAGAACATACCAAATTATTGGATCAGATCACACATTATGATTCAGAGATTTATCCCTTTCACCATACTAGAACATGACACAATACAGGGTTATTCCGGTCCACCCGAGGCTCGACTCGGCTATCGCTATTCACACCATTAAACCCTCCTACACATATTCTCGCTATAACGCATAACTGGATAACTGAAACCATTTGTCCCATCGGGATCTGAATTTTTCTAGAGTTCCTATTTGGCTGGCTATCATATGTTCCATGACACAATTATTATGAATCCTGTTCGTTATCTCCTGAATGGAGAGTATCTTGGACGATTTCCAGTTGGTATCGATCAACCAATCTGGCTACTGCAAGAACATGGGATGCAATTAAGTCATCTTCCACATTGTAGCACAAGGCATACTTTCATTAAAACTTAAATTAAATAAATAAAGAGACAAAGACAATGTGTGGATGAAAAGTGGCCGTGATGGTTCAATAAGAGTTACTAATAAACAATTAACCATCAAAGATAAACCCCATATACAAATTATTTAAACCAAACATATATCATAACTCCATAATAAAAACCAGAAAGAATTCAACCAAATACACCCAGAAGAACTGGGTGATTTTTCCACCAGAACACGACTAAACAGACGTGCCCCCCCCCCCCCCCCACCACACAGCCACCTCTCAACCACAGACTGTAAGCCCAAATTAAAAATATCCAAGCCTATTTCAGACAGGTGTACCCAATCCTGTTTGAATAAACAAGGAGTAAAACCCTCCAAGTCCACATGACAGTATGTGAAACCACCTAAAACTCCAAAAAAAATTTCCAGTTCTTTATTAATTCTCTTCCTTATATTATTCATAAAACAACACCCAAATTAAGCGTGGCACCATTTCCAAATAAACTAAGACTGTGTCCAGAAAAGGGCTTTTAATAAGCATTAAGTCCCTGCGCATTTGAAATAATATCTGCAATGTATTAATTTTTCTTACGTCATTACCGCCAAGGTGGATGATGATTAGGTCAGGAAAAGGAGCAATAGAAATCAAATCATTTAATACATTAATCAGACTGAGCCATCGAAGACCCCTATACCCAAACCAAAAAAATTGAAGTAATTCTTGCTGAAAAGATAATTTTTTGTATAATTCCTGCACCCAGCTCGCTTCTGTGCCCAATAAATAAAAGAATGTCCTACTATCCATACCGTCAAAGGACCTGAAAAAATGGGGAATGATTAGAACAATACATTAGGGCGAATATAAGACTTAAACCTCTTTGACTTCCAACATCCAATATATTTTATTCTGTCATCACCTAACCCGAGCATGGCAGCCTCCGTGGCAGCACAATTCTAAAAGAATGGGAGGACATTTTTTTTTAACTAATATTCAATTTGACTAAACATTTTTTTAAAACACTATTGAATTGAAATATGGTGGCAGGTTCCCCATTAGCATGTACCAAAAGAGAACCAGGCACATTAGGACGCAGCTGTAACCAAGTTTTTACATTAATAAATGGACACAAACAAGAATCAACAATTTTTTTTAATGTAATCAAAAACCCTTTACCAAGTTGATCAGTCTTGGATCTACGTAAAGTAATCAGTAACTGATGCTCTGATAATATCACATCACCCACTGATAAACCTGACAACTGTCGCTTACTAACACTCATTAACTCGCTAATTCTCAGGGCAGCAAAAAACATAAGAATGAAAGCCGTTCGAAACAAACAAGTTTGAAACTGGTCAAAACATATCAACGGTAAAGTGTCGCAAAGTTTACCCAATAATTTATAAGAAATTAGACACCTCTTGTCAGGATGAGACCCAGACCTTTTTAAACCCTATAACACTTGTTTGACAGGGAAAAAACTATTCAACGGGGGATTACCATGAATTTTCATAAAAAATGATACACCAGCAATAACTTTTGCTAATGAACCATAACTGATCTCTTCTTTCCATAACTCATGCACAAATAGTAAGACTGAGTCCATTTTTGTCTCAAGAAAATTAAAATTCCTATGCAGACAAAAATCACGCCATTTCTTCCATGCGACTGCGTACCCGGTCCATGATCTATCAGCCAATGCATTTTTAATGACACCCGCAACTAATCCCATAGAATGTCCCAAAGATGAGGAGGGCAAGAGGTGTTGTCTGGATCGGCATCGGGTAACAGTTGCCGAAACTTCACCCACTGCTGGTGAGAAAGAGAATTAGCCAAACTATTATTTCTACTTGTAATGTATGAAGCTTTTATCCAAATATTAAATTTGAGACACATTAAGACAAGATGCCTTAACATTTTTGCTGTCCAGAAACATTTGCAGGATAAAGTGTTGATACTAAAAACTACCCCCTGATTATCGGAATAAAAAACTATTCTTTTATTTGTCAAGAAATGGCCCCAAATTACAACTGCTACCAAAATAGGAAACAGCTCAAGCACTGTAATACTCTTAGTGACATTTTTACATAACCATGACTAAGGCGAACTACTGGCCGACCAATGACCATTAAAAATTACCCCATAGCCAACAAGACTGGTTCCACCTGAATGCAAAGATAAAGATTCAGAGGACCTAAAATCATCCTGCCAACAAGAAATACCATTAAAATCTCGTAAAAATTCCATCCAAATGGACAAATCCTCCTCTAGTTAACCTAATATGAGCCTGGGAAGACTTAACACCTTTTGTAGCGCCATATAAGCTCCTAGAAAAAACTCTGCCCATCGGGATAATCCTTAACGCAAAATTTAATGAACCCAATAGAGATTGTAAATCCTTCAAACTAGTTTTCTCCTTAACTATCATGTCACTGATCAGCAATTTTAACTTCGAGACTTTCTCCTCTGGCAACACACACTCCCATTTTATTAGAATCAATAACAATACCTAAAAACTCCAGCCTGCAACATGGATAAAACGTTTTTTCATCAGCTAAATGGACCCCAAACAAACTAACCAGCTCCATAAATTTGAACAACAAATCAGCACAAACGATAGAATTACTATCACCTATAAACAAAAAATCATCTAGAATTAAAACCTAGCGGATTAATTGGTAACAAGTAACAACCTAAAAGCTGACTTAATGTCAGCTTTTGACAATAACGCATTTTTTCCAAACTGCCTAAGTAAATCTACCGCCATATCAAAAGACGCATATTTTACCGCCATACTAGATGGATCAATTTTTATCATTTAGAGAACATCCTTTTGGATATGATAAATGATGAATAAGTCTAAATCTACCCACTTCTTTTTTACGCACTGGCCCAAGAGGAGAAACTCTAAAATTAGAAAATGGTGGGGGAACTAAACGGACTAGCGACTCTTCCAGCTTCAACAACTTTCTCAATCTTTTCCTTAACAATACCAGGATACTCCTTTACTAATGCCAAATTCTCAAAGATATAACAACCAACACCCTTAAACTCAGGGACAAAAAATCCATGAGAAAACCCCCCCAAGGACCATCTCACGCTTCACGCTGTCTGGAAACAGATCGAGCCATGGCTGCATTTTTTCCACTCTCACCGGCGTCAATGCTTTTACTAAGTTATTTTTTAATGGAAGGTCCCTGAGTACTATTTTGTGCATGTTTCTTGAAACATTTAGACACGGGGTGTGTTCCTCCGCAAAACGAACATTCATGTCGAAAACGACAGTTATTTAACCATTTGCACGAGGACTCGTTAAACACGAAACACACACCTTTTTTTTACCACCTGAGAATTCTGTCTTACCATATTATTCTGCTGAGGAAGCATCAAATTCAGCCAGAGGCCTACGTCTTTTACCCCCCACTTAATATTGGAATGAACTGCCATTTTTTGTCTAAAAGATTCATCGTAGATTAACCATGCTGTGCCACCAAAATTGCGGTAGACCTCCAGAATGATATCTACGTGCTGAAATAATCCACTACATAAATCAGATCTTTTTTTCCCCCTAAAACAGCAGCATAAATGGAAAAGGCTTGGATCCAATTATTAAATGATTTAAAAACCTTTTTTCTATCATCATTATCATGTTTATCATCCTTCCTATCCAATTTATGCTGCTGATCCCTATTAATTGGAAGTAACGAAAATAAATCAATAAATTCCCCATTCCAGATCCTTTCCCTAACAGAGGCACTCAAGTGAAAGCCGAGCGGTGATAACTCACAAGTCAGAGCCTCTTTAAGAAAAGAATCCGGAACACCCTGAGCTCTATTGCTACCTACACTATTTATAAAAGGTAAATTAAGATTACCACTTTTAAAATTCTCAACTAATGTGTTAAAGACAACCTCTTTAAAATCATTGGGGAATGTGTTCTGCGTAGGAAAAGGGGTAGAAGACATCTCACCCCTTGTGGCGTCCTGCTGGCAAAGGCTTCCTCCAGACCCCTCATCACTGAACCCGGCGCCAGAAGTGTGGGGATCCTCTTCAGGGCAGCTCCGGACATCCTCTTCATGTCCCATGGACACAGCAGGCATACCGCCCACCCAGGCCCCGAGTGCCGCCGCTGCCCTAGGTTTGCTCTGTTGCGCAGGCAGCGGCTGAACACCCCGAACTCTGCTGCGTCCCCGCTCACCGGCCGCCGCCATCTTCTTCCGGCCTCTCCGATCAGGTGACCTGGCCCGACTTCCTGTTGCCGCGATGCTTGTTCTGATGACATCGCTGATCTCACGATGCCGCACCGAGGGAATTTGACACCGACGACTTCCTCCGCTCACTCGTGTTCTTCCTGGATGCAGCCGCCGGCGGTGAGTACGCTTCTCTTCTTTGCCTCTTTCTCCGCAGGTTCTTGTCCATCACCGCTTCAGCCACGGACCCAGCAATTTCTTCAGGCAGTAGTTCTGGCGTAGTCGCTGATTCATCCCCTTCTGGAATCGCCGACGGAGCGGTAACTTCCAGACATTATCTCAGCCACTCTTTGCCTCCCCGTTCGCCGCCTCTTCTCAGCAGCTGTTGCAGGAGCTCTTCCATGCTTCTCAATCTTCATCAGCTGGACTAAACAGCTGTCTGACCTGTCAGCCTTAAATAATCTTTTTTCCCGCACTTATTTTTTAAACCACCTGCGGGGGAAAAAAGGCGTGCAACAGCTGGTACAAACCAGATCTACCAACTGTCCGCGTTACATCACAGAACCGCAAAAAATTCAAATATATTAACTCATTCGTCACCTAATCAATTTATAACATAAATCTATGCTGCCTGTGCGACCATGGCAACCCCTTACTAGACGCTTTGGGGTTTTTTCAGGAATCTTGTCCAAGTCCAATGATAACAAAGCAGTAACTGCACCCCACGGTATATCCATTTGCAGTATGGACCATAGGATGGATTGTATCTGGGTCCATTACCCCTGGAGCTGTCCACATGACCACCACACATGGAGTAGTGAGGTAGTGAGCCCACCTCCGTATCGCACCTCCAGCACTGAGGGGAAGAGTGTGGGAAAATGTTGTTAATTCTGTACACAGTGAAATACCACTTATATAAGAGCTTTCGGGAAGCTTCCAAGTGACCAATACAGTGGGAGGTTTTTTATTAATGCTAAAAATAAAAGACCATTCCTCTGCAGAAAAGGATGTCCCAGATCTCTTTCCCATTTCCCGACAAATAGAAGGGACAGAGGAGAGGGATCGCGTACTAGAGCTTTACAAGCCTGAGTAGTGCCCTTGGCTGAATCCCTATTTGTATAAAAATAGTATTCATAGGGGGAGCGTAAAGGGGGAGATTCTCCATCCAGGGTAGCAAGAAAATGTCACACTTGTAAATAAATAAAAAAATCACTATTCTGGATACCGTATGATTGCACAAAGTCTGAAAAGGTTCTCAATGTATCTGAATGATATCATTTACCCACTGTGGTAATGCCTTTAGCAATCTACCCCTCCAAATTAATACTTGATATAGGGTATTTGAGTAGCTCCAGCAGGATATCATCCCGCCTGAGCGGAATTAGTCGCAGACCCACACTCTTATCCAGCTACATAGAGATCGCAGCTCGAATCATTGGTGAAGAAGAAGAATTTGCTTTTTTAGATAGCCTTACCAGCCATGACAGTGAGGAGATCCGGGGAAGCCCCATCATCTGAGTCTCCAGTTCGACCCATTGTTTTGAAGTGTCATTTGACCACCAGTATTGAAGCTAATCCATCAATGAAGCTCTATAATAATGAAGGAGGTTAGGGTACCCCATCCCCCTTGCTCCTCTGGCAGATACAAGATCCGCTCCGATACTCTGGCCCATTTATTATTCCAAATAAAGGACATCAGAATGGACTGCAAGCTTCTCAATGTGGCATGGGAGAGCAGAATGGGGAGGTTGCGGAAATAATAAATTAACTTAGGGAGGAGCATCATTTTTGTTATAGAGATACGGCTAATCCACAAGGGAGGAAGTTTAGAATTGTGCGCCTCCTTTTGGAGAATTTGCTTTGGGGATCTAGTAGCTTCCAAGATTTAATCGAAGATGTTAGGGTAATTCCCAAATAGGGTAAAGTGCCTTTTGTCCAGCCATAGGGATACTTATTATGCAACTGGGCTTTAAGGGTCTCAGGAATATTAATACCCAGCACCAAGGATTTTGAGGCATTTACTTTATAATAGCTTACTTTTCCTATTGCATTTATAATTCGTGATACGCCTCGAAGACAGGATTCAGGATTAGTCAAGCACAAAATGACATCGTCCGCAAAAAGTCATATTCTGTGTTCTGTTGACCCGATTTTTATACCCGATATTTCTGTGGATTTCCTTATTAATTGAGCCAGCGGCACCATTACTAGCGTGAATATCAATGGCGAAAGAGGGCACCTCTGATGCGTACTGTTGGAAATAGAGATTGGGGCTGGATATGCACCCTGAAGAGTACACCTGCGCAGAGGGGGAGGTATATAATGTCATAACTGCCGAAAGTATATGTCCAGAAAACCAAAATTTTTCAAGCACTACCCTCAGATATCCCCATTGTACACGATTGAATGTCTTCTCCGCATCCAGTCCTAGGAGCAGGGAAGGCGTCCGATTTAAATCTGCATTAGAGAGGGAAATCGGACAAAAATTGGCCGGGGAGTCCAGAGTTTTGCAGAGTTTGGGTAAGGTGACAATTAAGGCTGTGAACATCTCTGGTGGAAATTTGGCTTGAGACCTTCTCTGGTTAAATACCCTTGTGAGAACAGGGACCAGGAGGAGTTTATACTTGTTATAATAATCATTAAGCAAGCCATCTGGGCCGGGGGACTTGTGGAGGGGGAGAGAGTTAATAGCCGTTACGACTTCTTCCAGATTGAAGGGCTGGGAAAGAACGTTTGCCTCTGTCTCCGTGATCCGAGGGAGAATAACTCTCCCCAAAAACTCAGAGACACCAGCCAGCGTAGGTTGAGACATAAGGGGATCCAACGATAAATTATATAGCTCACCCTAAAATTTTGTAAATTCATTAGCTATATCTTGAGGATCCATCAACTTAGAATTGTCAGGGTGAATAATGTATGGGATTCTGGTCTTGACTTGTCGGTATTTAATTTGCTTGGCCAACAAAGCTCCGGGTTTGCTACCCTGGCAGTAGAATAATAATAATAATAATAATAATAATAATAATAATAAAACAACATTTTCAATTTCTTTAAAGCCAGTTCATGCTTATATAAGTCCAATTCATGAATCTGGTAATTTGTGAGATCTCTAACTGCCGCGACTTCAAAAGGGAGGCTTTATTTAACCTGTGGAGGAGTGTGAGTTTGTTATGTAGATCAATGTAAGTTTGGTTCCTGATATTTTTTTTTTTGTTATGTGCCATCTGCTTGATAAAATAAGCTTGAATGTTAGCCTTATGAGAGCACCACAAGGTAGAATGCTGGACCTCTCCGTTGTCATTCACATGAAAATACTCTTTAATAGCTTGTTCGACCTCCTTGCCACAATTAAGGTGATTTAAAATGTACGTATTAAGGTGCAGGGGTAAATTGCAACTTTCGGAAATGGATAAGGACACAGGGGCGTGGTCTGACCAAGAAATATCATGAATCCCCACACCTTCAATGGTAGTCAAAAGGGACCACTCAACTAAAAAATAGTCTATTCTAGAGTAGACCTGGTGAGGGTGGGATAAAAAGGTGAAATCAGTCTAGTCGATGGGTTACGTAGTCTCCAAATATCAAAGAGATCATTGGAGTGAAACATTTTTTCTAAAGGGCTCGGTGTGGATCTTGGGGTCTTGGTTGTAGAATCCATAGAGGGCCATATAACAGTATTAAAGTCCCCCACTACAATGAATTGGCCAGTTTTAGTACGCATTACCAAATTAATCAGCATTTTTATAAATTTGTATTGATTGACATTAGGGGCATATAAAGAGACTAAAGTGTATGGTACATTGTTAATCTTACACTTAAGGATGACATATCGGTCCTCCATGTCGATAATTTGTGAGATCAATGAAAAAGCAATGGAGTCGCTAATAGCTATAGACCCCTCCTTTTTTGTTTCCTGCTGGGGAGGAAAATATGAAGTGAAATTTCTTATGCTTGAGTCTCCCCACGTCTATGAGATTCAAATGGGTCTCTTGAACACACACGTCTGCTTTGGACTGGGTGAGTTAAGGCTCTAAGCATTAACTGAGGTTATTTTAAAGGCCATTCCAAAATAAAATTAGAACCTTATTAGCCGGCATTAACATGGATACCCTCCTATTCAGGGAGGGGTAGATAGAGAGAACCCTACATAGATTGGTACATATCAAATTCATAGCACAGTACTTATGTGTCAGATCCACATTCATGAATGTCCAGGGACACCTAGGAAGGAAGAAACAAAAAATGCATACCAAAAAATTAAACATGACACTCATAGTAGGATGACCAGAGAAATGGGAGAAAGGGTCAAAGACAGTGGGGGTTGGCCCTAGAACAAGAGTCCCAAGACAAAACAAGGGGGAGAAGGACTCTGGAAGGGAAAAGAAAAAAAGAAAACCCGGAGGCACCAGGCCACGTAGAGTAGGAGAAAAAAAAGAGTCCAACACGTCCAAGCTGGTCCTTACTTACACCAACAAGTATCTGAATTAAGAACTTAAAGCAGGGCATTCAAGAAAAGCGGAGGAGAGAAAAAAAAAACAAAAACGCATATTCAACAGTCAGCCCTTTAATTATTTATCAACAGCTGCACGAGCAGAGACGATCTCCACACCCGTATTCCACAAAGGTTAGGCTTCAAGTGTTATACCCTCGTGGGGATGGAGCTTGGGACCATTCTTCTAGAACTATTGTAGCGGAGGGTACCACAGATGGTATGATGTGGGCCGACGAAATAAAGTGCCATGCTTTACACAGTTGTAGGGCTTCTTCAGGAGTGGAGGCTACATGTCTGGTTTCATTCTTAGAGATGAGAAGCTTAACAGGAAAACCCCATTTGTACTGAACAGCTTAATCCCGCAGAATTTTAGTGGCATTGGCAAAGGTTCTTCTTGGCAGTGGAGAGGCCGAGAGATCTAGAAACAGCTGAATGTCCCTGAAACGGTCAGGCACGCTGGATGCTGTGCGAGCTGCATACAATATTTTTTCTTTAATATGAAAGAAATTAACCCATATAAGCACATCCCTTGGTGCAGAGGAAGGGATCCATTTTGGCTTAGGAAGTCTATGTGCTCTATCTATTAATAGATCTAGTTGCTCTTCTTCAGGCATAAGGGCAGTAAAAAGATCAATGAGATACTCACGGAGGCCTTTGTTTGGAATTGACTCTGGTATTCCTAAGGCGTATATTTTTCCCCCTGGATCTATATTCTAAATCCCCAATTTTTAACTTCAGGGCCTCCACCTCTCCCTCCGTGGAAAGAGCCAAGTCCACTACTTCATTATGCATTGTGGTTAGTTCAGCCATTTTTGTTCTATATGGGAGGTCCTTTCTCCCACTGCTGAGGTTTCTTTCTGTAGTCCTTGCAGGGCATTCTGTATTTCCTCCTTTAGTGATGCCGGCACCATCTGCATTAGAGCTCTCATGACTTCCTCGGTGACCGGAGCTGATAATCTGGGAGAACTGGCTGCTGGGTCCTCAATATCCCCCTCAGATGATCTCCTCAGACTGGGACTGCGCACTGGCACCGGGTGCAGCAGCAGGGAGGTAGGCCTGACTGCACCACGCTTCCCATCATCCTCCCTCCCCTCCAATTCTCCTGTCACAAGCTCATTCTTCCTCCGGTGCCTGGGCAGTCCCCCTCCAGGTTCCCAGGTTCCCCAGAGAAGCGAGAAGAGGTTGGCGCTGACCAAGGGGGAGGGGGGCGATCTCTACCGCACGGCTCTCCCCAGAGACAGCAGAGCTTGCAGGCAGATCACCGGTGAGGTCTCCAGCTCCATCTTGATTGCCATCCACAGCAGGAAAGAACTGAGTGAGTTTCAATGTGTTTCTCCTCTGTCTGCTTTTTTAACTTTTGGGTCCTTCATATCTTCAAGCAGTAAGAATCCTTATCACCGGGTGTGAGGACTTTAGGGCAGATAATAGCCGGTTTGGATGCTGTTTAAGGACCTAAAAGCTCAGGAGCTGCTCACTGCACTTCCAGCTTCCTGTGTGTCGCCCACCTGCAGCGGTCGCCTCAGGGACTTCACTCCACCTTCGGGGACGCCACTGGGTCTCCACTTGCTTATTTCTGGCAACAGGTATGGTGGATTTATATATAAATAGGAGTCCTGACGCCACTCACGGTATGCGGTCAGAGTATGGGTGACCGCCACTGCAGGTTTAATGACGTTTGGGGCTGATGGAGTCTGCAGTCGGGTGGTGTGGCCTCCCGTGAGTGAGGCTGATCCCAGGACCTCGGGTGTGTAGAATAACTCAGTCTCAGTCCAGAAAGTCTTTCAACTTGTTTACTCACTGTTGGATGTTTTGTTGTGAGAAACCCGGGCGATGCTGAGATTCAACCAAGTGGAACCAGGTATCCTTTAGGCTGGTCTAACGGTAACCGTTAACTCGCCTTCCTAGCACTTCTTGTTTCGGATAACCCCTGACTTAAAGTACCTTGGGATTCATCCAGGGAAGTCGCTACTGCCTTTTCTCCACTTTCTGGCCCGTTTGCCGGCAGCGTGGACCAAGTGAGATGGCTCCAGGCTCGATCCCTCTTATGGGCCCCCTCGTTGCTGCTGAGGCTCGGACTCTGTATGGTTGGTGAGGAACCTCTAGTCCCTCCACCTGCAGGTTTAACAGACCACTAAATGGATGTCCACTCTAGGGACCTGTTCCCCATGCATGCCTAGTCACCAGGAGTCCCCGTACTCGACCAGCTGACTCCTTCAGCATCTTTCTGACTGACTTGCTGGTGACCGAACTCCCCCGCTAACGGCTACTTCACGTGCAGGGCCTGACTCCTCTGTGCGCGCTACTGTATCTCCTAGCAACCACACTCACTATCAGACTGGCCCTCCTCCTCTCCTGACAGCTGCTGCAACCTTAGTTTCCAGGCCCTCCACTACACCCCTTGCTGAGATGTGGAGGCAAGCCCCCTCTTGGGTCTGCCCAAGGGTCCCCTCTCAAGGTGTGGGAGACCTGGTTGCTTGCTATGCGTCTGGCGTACACACCCTATTCCAGCCTTCAGGATTACCTGGAAGTACTGTCCCAGCATGGGTGCAGTACTCAGTGGTGCCTGACCAGGTCAGGGGCGCCACACCTGCAGGACACGCCCCCCGATACCTCCATTATTTTTACGCCTTAACTATTTAACCCCTTCCCACAAAAATATTTTCTTTTTTTGCTCTCTTTTTTCCCTTCCCTTCTTCCAATAGCCATCACTCTAATTTTCTTTCAACTTAGCCATATCTTGTTTTTTCCAGGATGAATTGTGATTTTGAATGGCACTATTCATTAAAACATACAACATACTGGAAAATGTGAAGAAATTCTATGTGCAGTGAAATGGTAAAAAATAATGCAGTTCCATCATAGTCTTTTGGGTTTTGCTTTTATAACATTCATTGTACAGTAAAAAAATGACCTGGACACATGATTTCTTAGGTCAGTATGATTACAGTAATATCAAACTTGTATAGTTTTAGGGTTATTTTCTTTTTTTAAAATTTAAGTGGTGTAAAAATATCAGTGATAGCAAATATGTTAATCTTTATTTCTTTATTTTTATTGGTGGGGGGAGGGGTAGGGAGTGATTCTAATTTATATTTACTTTTATGCATGTTTAAAAAACTTTTTTTTCCTTTGCTTCATTTTTCAGTCTCTTTGGGGACAATATTGCAGTAAATCGTTGAAATAATTGTCTTTTTGAAGCTCTGTGTGCTGTCCAGCCATTCTCTTTGGAACTTACAGCCATTGCAGGGACATATGCCTAATGTTATATGACTGGATTCATTCATTATACAGAGCAAGGGTCCCCAACCTGTAGCTCGAGACCCACATGTGGCTTGTGAGTCCTTGATGTATGGCTTGTGACTGACTTCCAGCTTGGTGCATAAGCACTGGGACCATCAAACAGCTATGAAGCTCAGGTCTCCAGATGGTGACTTGTGAGTAGCCCCACACAGAAGAACAAATGTGAATGAAGGTAAGGTAGTAATTCCCAGGTCTTAGTATACTGCCTCAATGTGATTTCTGTAGAAAACCTTTGCCGGTTATTATACTGGTAATGGGGGCTCCGATGTCACTACTGTGAGGGTCAAGATCTAAATGCGGCTTGCAACCGTTCCTCAGAGCTGAATGTGGCTCTCAAGCCCAGAAATATTGTGGGAAACTGATATAGAGTATGATGGTTGTACAGTGTTTTTTTGTCTTTTGCTGCCATCTACTGGCCATAGTTATAATATGTTTTCATGTGTTGTAGCTGTACTTTCCCACCATGCCTCTCTTTTTATAACTCCTCCTATGTTATTTCCTCCCATCCTGTACTTTCTGCTCAGTGCCATCTTAGCAGAAATGTACATCAGAGCCAAAGAGAGGATGTTCCTCTATCCTCCATACTCTATCCCTCATTTTTGTCCCGTCATCTTCCCTAGACATCTAAACTTCAGATTTTGTCAAGGAACTGTCAATCTAATATATACAACTGAATGTGTGTGTGTTTTTTTTTATTTTCACGGCTTAAGATTATAAAATTCTGTGAAGCAGCTGGGGGTTCAGGGTACTCACCAAACAGCTAAATTCCTTGAGGGGCCTAGTTTCCAAAATGTGGTCCCTTGTGGGGGGTTTCTGCTGTTTACGTACCTTAGGGGCCCTACAAATGCGACATGGTGCCCGCAATCTTTTTCAGCCAAATTTCCTTTCCAAAATTCAAATATTGCTCCTTCCGTTCCAAGCCCTCCCATTTGTCCAAACAAAGGTTTATGACCACATGTGAGGTATCACCACGCTCATAAGAAAATGGGTAACAAACGTTGGGGTCCAATTTTAGGAATTACCTCTTGAAAAAGTGAGAAAATTGATGCTAAAGCAACATTTTTGAGAAAAAAATGAAAATGTTCAATATGACAACGTAACGTTATCAAAATCTGTGAAGTACCTGTGGGTCCAAAATGCTCAGTATACCCCTAGATCGAAGCCTTGAGAGGTCCAGTTTCCAAAATGGGGTCACTTGTTGGGGGTTTCTGCTGTTTAGGTACCTTAGCGGACTGGTAAATGCAACATGGTGCCCGCAATCTATTTCAGCCAAATTTGCTTTCCAAAATTCAAATATTGCTACTTCTGTTCCAGGTCCTCCCATTTGTCCAAACAGAGGTTTCTTACCACATGTGGGGTATCAGCGCGTTCATAAGAAAGTGGGTAACAAGTTTTGGGGTCCATTTTGTTGTGTTATTTCTTCTAAAAATGAATAAATTTGGGGTAGAGCAACATTTAAAGGTAACATTTTATTTTTTGCTTTTTTTCATTCCACATTGCTTTAGTTCTTGTGAAGCATCTGAACGGTTAATAAACTTCTTGGATGTGGTTTTGAGTACTTTTGGGGGTGCAGTTTTTAGAATGGTGTCACTTTTGGGTGTTTTCTATCACCTAGGCCTCTCAAATTCACTTCAAATGTGATGTGCTCCCTAAAAATATGATTTTGTAAATTTTGAAGTAAAAATGAAAAATTGCTGATAAACTTTGAACTCTTCTAACTTCCTAACAAAAAAAAATTTGTTTCCAAAATTTCGCTGATGTAAAGTGGAAAATGTAATTTATTAACTATTAGCTGTACTACCCGGCTTCACCCAGGTTAATAACTGTTGTTAACAAAATAGAATGTATTAACAAAAATTTATTCTGCAGACAATATCCGCTGCCCGGGATAGTAACTGTCTCTGTTTCTTTCCCATTCTCTGTTTGTCTCCCCCTCTGTATATATATCTCTGTCTCCCTCTCTATCTCTTTGTCTGTCTGTCTCTGTCTCTGTCTCTTTCTCCGTCTGTCTCAATCTCTTTCCCTGTCTGTCTATCTCTGTCACTTTTGCTGTCTGTTTTTTTCCCTGTCTGTCTCTGTTCCTCTCTTTCCCTCTCTTTCCCTGTCTGTCTCTTTCCCTCTCTTTCCCTGTCTGTCTCTTTCCCTCTTTCCCTCTGTCTCTTTCCCTGTCTGTCTCTTTCCCTCTCTTTCCCTGTCTGTCTGTTTCCGTGTCTGTCTCTGTCTCTTTGTCTGTGTCTGTCTCTTTACCTGTCTGTGTCTGTCTCTTAACCTGTCTCTCTCTTTCCCTCTCTTTCCCTGCCTGTCTCTTTCCCTGTCAGTCTGTTCTTCCCCTGTGTCTGTCTCTTTGTGTCTGTCTCTTATCCTGTCTGTCTGTTTCTTACCCTGTCTGTGTCTGTCTCTTTCCCTGTCTGTCTCTTTGTCTGTGTCTGTCTCTTTGTGTCTGTCTCTTACCCTGTCGATGTCTGTTTCTTACCCTGTCTATGTCTGCCTCTTTCCCTGTCTGGTCTGTCTCTTTCCCTGGCTGCATTGTGACACGCCAACATTCCATATAAGGGTGTGGCTGTGCATTCTTCTGAAGTTCTGGCTGCACTGTGGCTCCCAGCTCCATTCGCTTTAATGGAGGCAGGTTTTTTGGCGAATAACTGTAAAGAGCGGGGTTAAAATTTCCCCTCAAAACATAGCCTATAACGCTCTCGGCGTCCAGAAGTGTGAGTGGCAAAATTTTGTGGTTGTAGCTGCGATGGTGCAGATGCCAATCCCGGACAGACAGACATACACACACACACACACACACACACACACACACACACACACACACACTCAGCTTTAGATTTTGTGTCACAGAACTCTCTGGTTTAATGGTAAAAAAATTCAAAATTTGTAAATTGCTAAATTTTCAAACTTTTTGCCAAAATTCAATTTTTTCATAAATAAACTGAAAAAATATTGTCCAAAATTTGGTACTAACATGAAGTACAATATGTAACAAAAAAACTATCTCAGGCTACATGCGCACGCTGCGTTTTTGGCTGCAGTTTTGTTGTCAGAACTTTCTGACAGTTGACTTCCCAGTAAAGTCTATGAGAAGTCAGATTTACTATGCGCACATTGCAGTTTATTTGTCAGCGTTTTATTTGTCAAAAGTTTGTGACAAAAAAAATGCAGCATGTTCATTCTTCCTGCGTTTTTGTCAACATTTGTCCCAAAAATGCAGCAAAAACGCATGTTGTGAAAAACGCACCGAAAACGCACCTACAATTACAAGCGTTTTTTGTGACATTTCCAGGCGCTCTCTGACAAGGTGCAGTTTTGGCTGCAGTTTGTAAACACAACAAGATGCAGCGTGCGCATGTAGCCTTAGAATCACTGGGATCTGTTGAAGCGTTCCAGAGCTATAACCTCATGAAGTGACACTGGTCAGAATTGCAAAATTTGGTCTGGTCATGAAGGTGAAAATTAGCTCCGTCACTAAGGGGTTAAAGTGTGGTGCTTTCATCTGACAAGTGCTACAATGTTCCCATCGTTAGATAGTACAGTATATCAGCCTGTGATATACTGTACATCTAATGACTATGTGGACAGAACAATAAAAAAAAAGTTGTGGTTCCTGGAAACAAGAGAGGAAAATTGAAAGTGCAAAAGCATAAAATCACTCAGTCAGGATATCTTTATATTTCTGAAATGCTTTTTCTGTATTCTCAGCCTTTAAGATATTAAATGCCCTTTGTTTTTGTTTTATTATACTTTGTACAGTCTTATTTATCCATAGTGGTTTCTTTTTATTCCGGGACATTTTATTACCAGAGGGTACAAGTTTTTTACAGGACTCTAGCAGTATATCCTTTAACTTACCCCATTTATGTTCAGTATCCCCAGTTACTATAACATTGTCCCAATCTACACATTTAAGCTCTTCCCTTAATTTGTTGAAATCAGCTTTCCTAAAATTCCAGGTTTTAGCATTTCCCCTTTGAAATGTTCTATTAAATATTACTTTGAAGCTTACTATATTATGATCGCTGGTGCCCAAATGCTTCCGGACTTGTAGATCTGAAATTGTAATCGGTCTATTTGACAGGACCAGATCTAGCAAATTATCTCCCCTTGTCGGTTCATCTACCATCTGAGAGAGGAAATTGTCTTGAATTGTAGATTAGAACCTACAGCTTTTAGCACAGCCAGAAGATTCTATGTCCCACTGAATGTCTGGATAGTTGAAATCCCCCATAATAAGAACTTTATTATTATTATTAGCTGCCTTTTCAGTTTGTTGCAGCATTTCACCCTCTACCTTTTCAGGTATGTTAGAAGGCTTATAGCAAACTCAAATTAGAATTTTTCCATTGTTCCCCTCCCCATGTACATTTACCCATACTGACTCCTCATTGTTGCAGTTCCCCCCAATGTCATCATTCAACACAGGTTTTAGGTTAGATTTGATAAATATACACACCCCACTACCTTTTTTGTCTTTCCTGTCTTTCCTGAATGTAGTATAACCCTGTATGTTTGTCACCCAGTAATGGCTTTCATCCAGCCAGGTTTCCGTAATGCCCACCACATCATAATCTATGGTTGACATAAGAGTCTCCAATTCATTCATTTTGTTTGCAAGACTTCTTGCATTTGCCAGTAGACATTTAATATTATTAACACATTTATCTCTTCTAGCCTCCCTACGTTCCTTGCATGTCCCATCCCCCTCTAATCCTTCATTGACCCCTATCGTCTCATTGTCTCTATCTGCTCTATCTATCCCCTTATTTGCTCCACTACAATCCCTCCTACCCGGATCCTAGTTTAAAAGCTCTCTCCCCCCAGACTCCCCATAGTCTGCAGGACTCATGCAGCCCTAAACCATGACACTCCCACCACCATGCTTGACTGTAGGCAGGACATACTTGCCTTTGTACTCCTCACCTGATTGCCGCCAAACACGCTTAATACCATCTGAACCAAATAACTTTATCTTGGTCTCATCAGAACATATGACATGGTTCCAGTAATACATGTCCTTAGTCTGATTCAGCAAACTGTTTCCGGGCTTTCTTGCACATCATCTTCAGAAGAGGCTTCCTTGTGGGATGAAAGCCATGCAGACAGGTTGCCCCCCACCCCTTTATCCTCTGCAGCAATGCTGGCAGCACTCATATGTCTACTTTGAAAAGACAACCTCTGGATATGACGCTGAGCATATGCACTCAACTTCTATATCAACTGTGGTGAGGCCTGTTGTGAGTGGAACCTGTCTTGTTAACACTAGAAGTCCCAGAGGGGGTTCATTTAACATTTCTACCTTTGGAACCCAGAGACGGGTCGAATGACCTGAAGGATTTTAGCTAACATTCTATAATCACCGTGTTTTGTTCTGTAATTAAGGCCATTACTGTCGCACCACAGGAGGTTGTTGTTTTCCATTGAGTTTAGCCATTTAGTTTCTAGTTAGTTCTATTCAGTTTGGACTAAAGGCCACGTCTCACTAAGCAACATCGCTAGCAACATCGCTGCTGAGACACAACTTGCTAGTGATGTTGCTGTGTGTGACATCCAGCAACAACCTGGCCCCTGCTGTGAGGTCTTTGGTTGTTGCTGAATGTCCTGGACCATTTTTTAGTTGTTGCTCTCCTGCTGTGAAGCGCACATTGCTGTGCGTGACAGCGAGAGAGCAACAACTGAATGTGCAGTGAGCAGGGAGCCGGCTTCTGCGGACACTGGTAACCAATGTAAATATCGGGTAACCAAGAAGCCCTTTCCTTGGTTACCCGATATTTACCTTCGTTACCAGCGTCCGCCGCTCTCATGCTGTCAGTGCCGGCTTCCTGCTCCCTGCACACATAGCCAGACTACACAACGGGTAATTAACCCGATGTGTACTCTGGCTAGGAGTGCAGGGAGCCAGCGCTAAGCGGTGTGCGCTGGTAACCAAGGTAAATATCGGTTTGGTTACCCGATATTTACCTTAGTTACCAAGTGCAGCATCGCTTCCACGCGTCGCTGCTGGCTGGGGGCTGGTCACTGGTTGCTGGTGAGATTTGCCTGTTTGACAGCTCACCAGCAACCCATGTAGTGACGCTCCAGCGATCCCTGCCAGGTCAGGTTGCTGGTGGGATCGCTGGAGCGTCGCTTAGTGTGACGGTACCTTACACCCCGCTGTATGGTCTTGGCCACTGTGCTGCAACTCAGTTTCAGAGTGTTGACAATCTTTTTATAGCCTAGGTCATTTTAATGTAGAGCAACAATACTTTTTTCAGATTGTCAGAGAATTCTTTGCCATGAGGTGCCATGTTGAACTTCAAGTGACCAGTATGAGAAAGTGTGTGCGCGATAGGACCAAATTAAACACACCTGCTCCCCATTAACACCTTGTAACACTAATGAGTCACATGACACAGAGGAAAAATGATTACTTGGGGAAAAGTTTGGCCATTTTCACTAAGGGGTGTACTCACTTTTGTTGCCAGCAGTTTAGACATTAATGGCTGTTGAGTTATTTAGAGGATACACCAAATTTACACTGTTATACAAACTGTACACTGACTATTTTACATTGTATCAAAGTGTTATATCTCCACTGTTGTCCCATGAACAGATAGTTTATAAAATATTAGCAAAACTGTGAGGGGTGTACTCACTTGTTATATACTGTATATACAGTATATCTTTAAAAAAAACCTAAACTTTACACTTATTATTAGGAGACTGTTTGTATAGACATGACATATACTTTACTAATATATTACACTAATAGTAGCTGCTTTTACCTATTTTATTAAGGCCCTTTCTTACACTACATCACTTTACCCCTGCTAGTCGCAAAGTACAGTTGTGGTTTATGGCATAGAAACATTGGCTAATGGGACACATACTACCTTAAAGCCCCACTCCAGTGTCTTTTTATAAATTAAAACCGGAGACCGACCGAAGTGCTGCTGGAAAAAGATGAAGCCACTGGAGGGTGAGTATAAGACCAGGATCAATGAACTTACAGTTAAAGCACCACTCCACCACAGCCTCTGAGATATTAGCAGAGGTAGTGCCACACTGGCGTTAGGAAGCGGAGTTCAATCATACCTTTAGTTGAGAGATTGGATGCTGAAAAATCTTTAATCTAGCTTCCAGAAATACACTGCTTGTTTGGTTGGTGTGTGCATTGGGCTGGGACTACGTGGGTCAGGTCTTACGTTCTTCATCCGCTCCTGTATGCTGGCCTGGCTTTTATCCCCCTGTTTTCCTTTATGTCTTTTCCTTTATGTCTGATGCGTGCGCAGTAGCATTGGCAAGTATTTAATTAACTCTTCAATAAGATGGTGTCTGACTCAGCGCCTAAGCATAGCGCTATTTCCGGCGCTAACTTATTGAAGATGGTCTCCTCCTGCTTCCTATGCTATTGCGAAGAATGGCGTATGCGTCCTCGCATCCATTTCCCTCTTCAACACCGTGGGAGTGGGCATGGTCACAATAGATGAGGAGCCCGCCTAGCAGCAGCAGGACCCGAAGCAGGCAGAATGCTTGGAATCAAGCTGACCCCGGAAACAGCATCGGACATATAGCAAGCAGGAGGAGACCCTCTTCAATAAGTTAGCGCCAATGATGGCGATATGCACAGGCGCTGACTTCGACGCCATGTTACTGAAGAATTGCTTTAACTTTCCAATGCTACAGCACACATGCCGGACATAAAGGAAAAGGCAAAGACGGGAAAATAACAGCCAGGCCAGAATACAAGGGCAGATGAGGAACATAAGACGTGGCCCACATAGTCCCGCCTCGATGCACATGCCAATAAAATGAGCAGTGCATTCCTGAAACTTGGATTCAAGATTTTTGAGCATCAACCATGCAATTTGTCAATTAATGGTATAATTGTATTCAGCTTCCTAGCGCCAGCGTGGCACTGGTTTTACTTTATTTAGCAAAACTCATGCTTAATGGTTCCCTTTAAGTATTGTGTAACACCATTGATTCTCTATACAAACACAATAGAAGATTATTTTATAAAACTGCCTCCTTGCCCTTCTCCTATATATATTTACTTACATTTGATAGGTCTTCATGTAATGCATTGAGGGTGTAAATCAATAATTCCTGAGCATCCTGTTGAATGCGCTTCCCGAAAGGTGGATGGACTTTATTCATTACAGACAAGAAGTCTTCTGGGGACACATACTGGTCTTTCCCAAACCACATGTCTGTCATTAGGTTAGCAAATGCATTCACCATTTCTTTTTTCTCTCTGTGAAAGAGCCATAAAACCTAGAGTTGTCAGCAATACACGAGAAATGTTTTCTTTTTTTGGCGTAAGGCATCAATATAATGACTAGCTCCCATGATGGATTATACATCTAATTCTTAATAAGCACAAGATACATTTTTACATAGATAAATATGGGCATTAGAAATAGATCACTGCACAGACCTAATCATTAATTGCTGGTTACCACAATAATAATATATCAACCCAAAGAAAGAGTGGTATGACTCCAATTAATTAAAATCACCATTTTTATTGATACAAAATAGAATAAAATTAGTTCACAACAAGGGTCCTCAGTTTTAAGTAAGTTGTACCGTACACCAGATTAGATCAGTAATAATAATTTATGTAAGGCATCAATATATATGGTATAAATAACCACCTATATTAAGCATATACAACTGTAATATAGTACTGCAGTTACATAGTTTAGTAAAGTATATAGTCTAGTACCAAAAACAATGCAGTTACAATTGAGACAGTTATATAATTAAGGTTAAACCCAGTAAGATCAACTCTGCATGTGACAAGGCGCTCACAGTGAAGTTAATTGCATCCACATAAACAAACAGGACTGTTTGTTGCGGTACCGTCACTTACACTGGTCAGTATGGTTAACCCTTAGTGTATTTTCTTGATCTCCTGTTTTTGAGTGTGATGGAAGGTTACTAGTTTATGCCGGTTTATGTGGATGCAATTAACTTCACTGTGAGCGCCTTGTCACATGCACAGTTGATCTTACTGGGTTTAACCTTAATTATATAACTGTCTCAATTGTAACTGCATTGTTTTTGGTACTAGACTATGTTCACACATCCACAGGACACATCCTAGTGTTGCCTGTTTTTTCCCTGGACAGCACACTAAACCGTAGAGTTTCATTGATCCACACACATCATTTTTAAATACATATCTGTGCCTCTTGTAAGTGAGACTCAGATTATGGACAGGGGTCACACTAGCATACGGCATCCAATGTGAGCGCATCGGATGTGATTTGCTAATGACCCTCAGCTCCCTCTCTGCTGCCAGTGTGAGCCGAGTGTCATGCGACTGTGATCCGTTCCGGAGTTCGGAACACAGCTGCGGCGGAAAGGGAGAGATTAATCCCCCCATCTTCTCCATTCTCAGCCTGTGCATATATCACACTGCACTTGGATGACATCCGTGTGCAGTCTGATGTTTCTCTTGCACAGATAGACTTGTAAGGGTCTGTGTGATACGAGACACAAGTTTGATTAGGGCTGAGGAAAAACTCGCAGATCTGAGCTGCTGCATTGTCTTAAATGGGACCAAGTGCAATGTGAGATTTTCTCACTGCACTTGTGCGAGTCATATGCCAGGGTGACTCTGCTCTATGTCCTATTCTCATCCATTTTGCAGATCACACTTGACTGTTATAGTCTATGGGGATGAAACACAGAAAACAGACTTTATAGTTCAGAGTTCTATCCCTTTTTAAATGAGTCACTAGATAAAAGAGTTCTTATTTTTGTATTACATTATACTGGTGTGCCGCTCCAGCAGCGGCCGAACTGCTCGGATCCGGGGGTGAGTGCTCGTGGCTCAAGGGTCTCCAGACCCGGGAACTAGGGGCCACACTCAAATGAAGAAGGGGCTATTTACAGGGGAGATATAGTTCTGACGCCACCCGTGGTGTGCGATAATGAGGAGTACCGCCACTGCCGTTGGGAGTACCCGGGATGATGGAGTGGGGCAGCTAGGTGACATACCTCCACAGGTAGGGGATTACCCCAGGACTCTGGATGTTGCCTTGGGAATGTAGGAGCTCGCAGGCTCGCCGGTTGCAGGGGTTAATCAGGTACTCACTCAGAAGAATGCAGACACTAACAACGTAGTAAACCAAGTCTCTGACTGCCGCTGTCTCCTGAGGGGAGCTCGTCCGGGTCCCGTCCCCTGCAGCACTGCCTGGTGGTCTGTGGCCTCTCTCCTGGCACCTGAATTTAGATTGTCTGTTGCGGCCCGTCAGCCTGGAGCTTTCCGGGCCCCGCTCCCTGCTGTGGCTAGCAAAGGATCTTGCTCTCAGGGGTTCATGCTTGGGATTTCAGTGGGCTGCTTTTATTGGAAAGCCCTATCCCCCTCGTTGCGCTAGTGCCCCTGATCTCTGAGCTGGTGGGAACAGTCCATAGAGGCCCTGTCCTCTGAAGGTTAATTGCCGGGTTGCTTGCAGCTTCTCCCCGACCTAGGGCCCGTGTACCCCATCGTGCCTTCGGTCCCAGCCCAGCTGTTGAACTGTGACTGCTGGCTATCCTCCGAGATTAGCCCAGCACCCAGTCACAACCTCCCGCGACCGGGTCTCCGACTCCTCTGGGTCCAGACCACCGTCTTCAACCTAGGATACTTCTCCTCTGGGAGCTCCAACTCCCAGTTTCCTCGAGGTCCTCACTGCTCAAGGGCTACCACTGAACTCTGGGGAGCTGCTACTCCCAGCTCCTCACTCACTGGGAGCTACTTCTGTTCTTCAGGGAGCTGCTACTCCCAGCTCCTCACTCTTTGGGAGCTCTCACTATTCTGCCTGTCAGCTTTGCTCTGCTCTCCACTTCCTCCCTCGCTGACTTCCCCCTTCCCACCACTCTGTCTGACCCCTAGGTGGACTGCCCTATTCCAGCTTAAGCAGCCCACTGGGGTGCCTGACAGGTGTGGTGCAAGGTATCACTAGGATTTGTGAATGCTGGTGGAGGCAGTACTGCAAGATAGGGACCCAGAACCATGGGGGGTTGAGCCCTGCATGGGGAGAGAAAGATTGTGCAGAACCCTGTGACGACCTGACTAGTCCAGGGCGTCACACTGGTATTTACCATATTTGTTAAATTGCATCATGAGGGTGCAGCAGCAGGAGCTTAATTTGGGTGTCTCACAGAAATTTGGGGATATTTAAATATATTTTGAATATCGACCAAGTTACATGACCTTTATTCCCCCTTGTGGTTTTAAATGTCTTAATTTATATTATGGCATTATATTGGAAGAGAAATCTAGATGTGGGGAACAGAGCGCACAATAGGTTGATACCCTATGGAGGGAGAATGGCTAAGTGCTGGTTAATGCTCATCTGGTTGAGTTGTCACTGGCACAACTCTTATGTAGGCTGCTGCTGCCCTGTGGCTGGTGGATGAATCCTCCAGGAAATATTGGAATCCACTTGGATAAAAACATGTTAGGTGGGCTGCTCTGCTGGAGTAACTGATTCTTCTACAATGATGACAATCATAGTATCATAGTTTTTAAGGTTGAAGGGAGACTCTAAGTCAGACCTGGGCAAGGGGCGGCCCGCGGGCCACATCCGGCCCGCCTACTCTCTGTGACCGGCCCGCCTGGCTCAGGGCGTCCTTGCTGGCCGGTCACTGATGAGGGCAATCTGACCTGTTGTCCGGAGCTCCAGGCTCCGGGACGCCCGTGGTCAGATTGCCCTTATCACACGCTGCGTGCCGGGTAGGAAACAGAGGACAGATCCTGCAGCTCCGCACAGTCAGTGCAGGCAGCGGAACGCAGGAATCTCTCCTCTGTTCCCTGCCGCAGCTTTCTCTGTGACACGTGCGCCCTGATATCGTCAGTACGGCGTGTGTGTCATTTGAAAAGTTCCCGGCCGGCAGGAGAAGCTGCTGCAGCGGCGGGGGCCGGATGGAGAGAAGCAGCGGCTCCTGGGAATACAGCGTCGGCACAGCCTGGGCATGTGAAAGAAAAGCCGCTCAGCGGGGAGCTCGTACGGAGGTGCCTGAGGAGGGGACAATAAGAAGAGAGGTGAGTGATTACTAGTAACCTGCGGGGGCAATGGGGGGGGGGGGGGGGGCGGGGGTTAACTCTTGACAAATATTTGGGGTGTAGTGGTTTAGTATATGGGAATGTAGTTTTACAGGTGTGGTATATGGGGGGGGTGTAGTGGTGTAGTATATAGTGGTGTAGTATACTACAGGTGTATATAGGGGTGTAGTGGTGTAGTATAATACAGGTGTATATAGGGGTGTAGTGGTGTAGTATAATACAGGTGTATATAGGGGTGTAATGGTGTAGTATAATACAGGTGTATATAGGGGTGTAGTATAATACAGGTGTATATAGGGGTGTAGTGGTGTAGTATATAGTGGTATAGTATATAGAGGTGTAGTTTATTACAGGTGTAGTGTATAGGGATGTATATTACAGGTGTAGTATGTGGCGGGTGTAGTGATGTATATGGGGATTGTGTGTGTATGTATGTATACATTGTGTGTATATGTATATATATTATATACACACACAGTATATATGCGTGTGTGTATATATATATATACAGTTAGGTCCAGAAATATTTGGACAGTGACACAAGTTTTGTTATTTTAGCTGTTTACAAAAACATGTTCAGAAATACAATTATATATATAATATGGGCTGAAAGTGCACACTCCCAGCTGCAATATGAGAGTTTTCACATCCAAATTGGAGAACGGGTTTAGGAATCATAGCTCTGTAATGCATAGCCTCCTCTTTTTCAAGGGACCAAAAGTAATTGGACAAGGGACTCTAAGGGCTGCAATCAACTCTGAAGGCGTCTCCCTCGTTAACCTGTAATCAATGAAGTAGTTAAAAGGTCTGGGGTTGATTACAGGTGTGTGGTTTTGCATTTGGAAGCTGTTGCTGTGACCAGACAACATGCGGTCTAAGGAACTCTCAATTGAGGTGAAGCAGAACATCCTGAGGCTGAAAAAAAATCCATCAGAGAGATAGCAGACATGCTTGGAGTAGCAAAATCAACAGTCGGGTACATTCTGAGAAAAAAGGAATTGACTGGTGAGCTTGGGAACTCAAAAAGGCCTGGGCGTCCACGGATGACAACAGTGGTGGGTGATCGCCGCATACTTTCTTTGGTGAAGAAGAACCCGTTCATAACATCAACTGAAGTCCAGAACACTCTCAGTGAAGTAGGTGTATCTGTCTCTAAGTCAACAATAAAGAGAAGACTCCATGAAAGTAAATACAAAGGGTTCACATCTAGATGCAAACCATTCATCAATTCCAAAAATAGACAGGCCAGAGTTAAATTTGCTGAAAAACACCTCATGAAGCCAGCTCAGTTCTGGAAAAGTATTCTATGGACAGATGAGACAAAGATCAACCTGTACCAGAATGATGGGAAGAAAAAAGTTTGGAGAAGAAAGGGAACGGCACATGATCCAAGGCACACCACATCCTCTGTAAAACATGGTGGAGGCAACGTGGGCATGCATGGCTTTCAATGGCACTGGGTCACTTGTGTTTATTGATGACATAACAGCAGACAAGAGTAGCCGGATGAATTCTGAAGTGTACCAGGATATACTTTCAGCCCAGATTCAGCCAAATGCCGCAAAGTTGATCGGACAGCGCTTCATAGTACAGATGGACAATGACCCCAAGCATACAGCCAAAGCTACGTGCAAAAAAGTGGAACATTCTGCAATGGCCAAGTCAATCACCAGATCTTAACCCAATTGAGCATGCATTTCACTTGCTCAAATCCAGACTTAAGACGGAAACAAGCAAGACCTGAAGGCTGCGGCTGTAAAGGCCTGGCAAAGCATTAAGAAGGAGGAAACCCAGCGTTTGGTGATGTCCATGGGTTCCAGACTTAAGGCAGTGATTGCCTCCAAAGGATTCGCAACAAAATATTGAAAATAAAAATATTTTGTTTGGGTTTGGTTTATTTGTCCAATTACTTTTGACCTCCTAAAATGTGGAGTGTTTGTAAAGAAATGTGTACAATTCCTACAATTTCTATCAGATATTTTTGTTCAAACCTTCAAATTAAACGTTACAATCTGCACTTGAATTCTGTTGTAGAGGTTTCATTTCAAATCCAATGTGGTGGCATGCAGAGCCCAACTCGCGAAAATTGTGTCACTGTCCAAATATTTCTGGACCTAAATGTATATATATATATATAATATATGTGTATATATATATATATATATATATATATTGTAGAACCTAGTTAATTATATTAGTCCGGCCCTCTAAAACCATCCAAGCTTCTCATGCGGCCCCATGGGAAAATTAATTGCCCACCCCTGCTCTAAGTCCATCTAGCTCAACCCGTAGCCTAACATGTTGATCCACAGGAAGGCAAAAACAAAAAAAAACAATGTTGCAAACAAGCTCCAATGGGGAAATAAATTCCTTCCTGACTCCACATACGGCAATCAGACTAGTTCCCTGGATCAACACCCTGTCATAAAATCTAATATACATAACTGGTAATATTACATTTTTCAAGAAAGGCATCCAGGCTCTGCTTAAATGTTAGTAGTGAATCACTCATTACAACATCATGCGGCAGAGAGTTCCATAGTCTCACTGCTCGTACAGTAAAGAATCCTCGTCTGTGATTATGATTAAGCCTTCTTTCCTCAAGACGTAGCGGATGCCCCCGTGTTCCAATCGCGCGCCTAGGTGTAAAGAGATCTTTGGAAAGGTCTCTGTACTGTCCCCTCATATATTTATACATTGTGATTAGATCCCCCCTAAGCCTTCGTTTTTCCAAACTAAATAACCAAAAGTTTAATAACCTGTCTTGGTATTGCAGCCCAGCCATTCCTCTAATAATCTTGGTATAAGGTTGTTTATGCACAACTCAAGTCAACGCGGCACCAGTGTCTTTATCAAGGAAAAAAACAAAGGTCAATTATTATTATTAGTGATGAGCGAGCATGCTCAGGTGCTCGGTACAAGTAGTGAGCGAGCACTACCATGCTCGGTGCTTGGTGCTAGTGATGAGCAAGCACTACCATGCTTGGATGCACGGTACTCGTAATGAGCGAGCACTACCATACTCGGGTGCTCAGTACTAGTGGTGAGCGAGCACTACCATGCTCGGGTGCTTGGTACTAGTGATGAGCAAGCACTACCGGGCTCGGTACTAGTGATGGGCGAGCACTACCATGCTTGGGTGCTCGGTACTCATGTCGCGGGCGGAGGAGGGGACGCCGCGCCTCTCCCTACTGCTCGGGTCCGGCTGCCGCTGCTGCTGCGGCCTCTGCTGCTCGGTGGCTCGAGCGATGGGCCGGATCCCTGGGACTCGAGCGGCGCTCCTCGCCCGTGAGTGAAAGGGGATTGGGATTTGGGATTGTTTATTGTCCATGACGCCACCCACGGTTGTGGTGATTTGTTGACACCACCGCTGCTCTGTATGGGGATCCCGGGAGTGGTGGTATGGAGCAGCCAGATGTTAAACCTCCCCTCCGTGGGTAGGGGGTTGGTTGTCCCGGGGGCCCAATGATGAGGTGGGTGATGCAGGGCTTGGTGCGGTGCAGGGACGCGGGGGCAGCTCTGTGCCTTGCGGCACTGTGGTACTCACTCAGCCTGAGACGATGACACAGTTCTCGGTAAAACACACGGCTGGAAAGACGGTTCCCACGGACGGCTGCACTTGCTTTCCCCAGTAGGTGACGGTGACGGTCCCTTTTCCCTGCACCTAAGATGATGATGGTTGCGATGGGTTCCCACCGGTAACCCGCTCCCCGGCTTGGATATGGGCTGGAGGAGCCCTACTTTGCCCGCAGGCGCTGGCCCTGAGAAACTGGTGCCCTGGCGGTGGCGGTGTCTCTCTGTTACGGTTGGACTGTTGCCTTCAATCGGGACTTGGTTGTTAGGAGACAGACGCCCCCTTCACTGACGGATTTGGCAAATTATGGCGACTCCTAGCCTTGCCGGGATCCGAAAGGCCCCTGCCCTGGTGCTGACTGTTCTTCGTATACTGCTCCAGACCGCCGGGTCACCACCCGTCCGCGATCTTTCCAGCAACCTCCGAGCAGTCCCCCTGCAGACTATCACCGCCGTCTGCTGACCTTGCTGTCACTGTCCGGGGCACACACCCGGACCAACTTCAGGCTTTACTACTGTCACTTTTCTGTCACTTCAGCTTTTCTCTTTAGCTCCATTACTGCTTACTTCTACTTCACTCCCCTAACTCCACTCCTCCTCAGACCCTAGTCTGGCTTCAACTGCCTGGTTCTCCTGCCTCCAGGGCTGTGAACTCCTCGGTGGGTGGAGCCAACCGCCTGGCCCACCCCCTGGTGTGAACATCAGCCCCTGGAGGAAGGCAACAAGGATTTTAGGTTAGCCTTGGTGTTCCTAACTGGGGTGTAGGGTGTGGTGGTGTTATGACCTGTGACCCCTGGCTTGCCCAGGGCGTCACATTCCCCCTTAGCAAAATGCAGACCGTCCGCGGGCTGCCCGTCCAACACCGGTTTTATTTTCTGAAAAATATATAAAAGAGAATAACACACATACAACTTATGACATCATCCCACATCGGGAGGTTCAGTCCTTAAACGTTGCTAACGGTTTACGGTTACGGTCTCCGCTCTCTCCCACCCAAGCAACCTGGCCCTGATGCTGCCCCTAAAGCCCAGGCAGCACCCCTTTACCCCAGTCCTGCACCAAGTCACCCGAGCGGGATCTGTCCTTCCCCTCCAGAGGGTAGCCACCGGTTCCTGTGGTGGCTGGGCCCCAGCCTGCTCTGCTGAGGACCCTCCCTCCAACCTGCCTCTCCGGAGGCGGCAACTGCGAAAACGGTAACGGTAAAACAACTTATTTACAAGCCACTAACGTTTGTGGTTGCCCTGCAAGTTCACGGGCTTGTCCATGAGCAGTTCCTCATGCAACTTTTTAAACGGTCCCCACGGGGACAACGGTGCCGGCTACGGCCTGTTTCCAATCACGGTTATTCAGATGATCTTCACGGTTTCATTTTACTTATCATCATCTGTAGAACTTTTCCAAACAAACAAAACTCAGACAAACTCAGTGGTGGTCCCAACGGGGACTGGACAACGGTGCTCCGCTGCCCTACTCCAAGTCGTCAGCTTCATCTGAGGGAGGGGGCGCGGCGCTCACATGGGACTCCTGGCTGCCCCTTAGCTTAGCGTCCAGCGCGAACTACCCCCTCTCCCCACAGTGCCGGGTATACTGCACGATGTCGCCCGGCATCAGGTTACGGCCGGGATGCTCCTCAGGCAGGTGGGCATTCACATCCCGCCGGGCTATAAACACTTCGGCCTCCAGGCCCGGTTCATATATAAACCCATAGCCCCGGCGGACATCAAACCTCCTCACCTGCCCTTCGTACAGCGGGCCCCGGACACGGAACGTTGCTTGACGGAGGTTCTCTTTTTCTCTAATTGCTCGGGCCACCAGCTCCGCTTTCTTCTTCTCTCTTTCACCGATCTCCAGGCCCAGCGGTACCGGCTCCCTGTCCCAGTACGGCGCTGCTGCGAGCTCCGGCGCACGGGTCGGGCCCCGCAAGACCTGTTGGATATTGCCCACTGCTGGTACTCTGGGCGACATGTCCCGCGGTGACGTGGCCTTGGACGCCGCCTTGCAGCAACAACCCGGCGCTACCTCAGCCGAGGTGTGGGGGATGGGCACAGGGGCTTTCCACAGCTGGGCCTTCGGCACGGAGCGGGTCATCGGCTCCGGCTCGGGGACTTTCTCGGAAGACGCCTCCGGTTCGGTCTTCGGAGCCTTCCAGGGCAACACCTCCGGTCGACTACGGGCTCCGGCTACAGGTCGGCCCGCCTGGGCGGGCATGCTGGGTATCGCTACCGGTTGCGGTGGTAGCGGGCCTAATGGCGGGGTCACGGCTTCCGAGACAGGTGGCGAGGGAGGCAGCGGGGGGAGAGGGCTTGGACCGGGTCCCGCAGCCGCGATGACCGGCCCTTCAAGGGCATCGGGGCGTGGGTCACTCACCCTCCCTTCCTCCGCTTCCTCCTCGCGTCTCCGCACGGTTGCTATAACGTCCGCCATGTCGGTCTCCCACTCCTCCATGAGGAGCTGCATCTTAACCTGCAGCCGTTGGTAGAGCTGCGCGGTCCGGATCTCCACCCACGCCGCAGTTCCAGGCGCGGGGGCTACGGTGTTGCGGGACGGCATCCACATGCTGCTGGCGGCTTCTCCCAGGAACAAGATGTCCGCAGAGTCCTGGCGTCCCTGCTTTTATAGCCGCGCTCACATGCAGCTAGCCGCCATTCCGTCTCCTTCAGCCTCTTTCCGGCCCCTCCTCTCTCGGGGCGGGGTTTTGGCCTTCGCGCCTCTACTACTCGAGAAGACGCTCGAGCGGGAACTTTTCGCGCCAAAGATGGCAACTTCTGAAATTTTTCGGCCGGATACCTCCAGCGGTCACAAGGCGCACCTCTAGCCAACGGCAGAGTGGTAAGATCCTGTTCGTGATGCCAAGTTGTCGCGGGCGGAGGAGGGGACGCCGCGCCTCTCCCTACTGCTCGGGTCCGGCTGCCGCTGCTGCGGCCTCTGCTGCTCGGTGGCTCGAGCGATGGGCCGGATTCCGGGGACTCGAGCGGCGCTCCTCGCCCGTGAGTGAAAGGGGATTGGGATTTGGGATTGTTTATTGTCCGTGACGCCACCCACGGTTGTGGTGATTTGTTGACACCACCGCTGCTCTGTATGGGGATCCCGGGAGTGGTGGTATGGAGCAGCCAGATGTTAAACCTCCCCTCCGTGGGTAGGGGGTTGGTTGTCCCGGGGGCCCAATGATGAGGTGGGTGATGCAGGGCTTGGTGCGGTGCAGGGATGCGGGGGCAGCTCTGTGCCTTGCGGCACTGTGGTACTCACTCAGCCTGAGACGATGACACAGTTCTCGGTAAAACACACGGCTGGAAAGACGGTTCCCACGGACGGCTGCACTTGCTTTCCCCAGTAGGTGACGGTGACTGTCTCTTTTCCCTGCACCTAAGATGATGATGGTTGCGATGGGTTCCCACCGGTAACCCGCTCCCCGGCTTGGATATGGGCCGGAGGAGCCCTACTTTGCCCGCAGGTGCTGGCCCTGAGAAACTGGTGCCCTGGCGGTGTCTCTCTGTTACGGTTGGACTGTTGCCTTCAATCGGGACTTGGTTGTTAGGAGACAGACATCCCCTTCACTGACGGATTTGGCAAATTATGGCGACTCCTAGCCTTGCCGGGATCCGAAAGGCCCCTGCCCTGGTGCTGACTGTTCTTCGTATACTGCTCCAGACCGCCGGGTCACCACCCGTCCGCGATCTTTCCAGCAACCTCCGAGCAGTCCCCCTGTAGACTATCACCGCCATCTGCTGACCTTGCTGTCACTGTCCTGGGCACACACCCGGACCAACTTCAGGCTTTACTACTGTCACTTTTCTGTCACTTCAGCTTTTCTCTTTAGCTCCACTACTGCTTCCTTCTACTTCACTCCCCTAACTCCACTCCTCCTCAGACCCTAGTCTGGCTTCAACTGCCTGGTTCTCCCGCCTCCAGGGCTGTGAACTCCTCGGTGGGCGGAGCCAACCGCCTGGCCCACCCCCTGGTGTGAACATCAGCCCCTGGAGGAAGGCAACAAGGATTTTAGGTTAGCCTTGGTGTTCCTAACTGGGGTGTAGGGTGTGGTGGTGTTATGACCTGTGACCCCTGGCTTGCCCAGGGCGTCACACTCATAATGAGCGAGCACAACCATGCTTAAGTGCTTGGTACTAGTAGTGAGCGAGCACTACCATGCTTGGGTGCTCGGTACTAGTGATGAATGAGCACTATCATGCGCGGGTGATCGGTACTAGTGATGAGTGAGCACTACTATGCTCAGTACTAGTGATGAGCGAGCACTACCATGCTAACATGATAGGTATTAGTGATGAGCGAGCACTAACATGCTTGGGTGCTTGGTACTCATAATGAGCGAGCACTACCATGCTCATGTGATAGGTACTAGTGATGAATGAGCACTACCATGCTCGGGTGATTGGTACTAGTGATATGCGAGTACTACCATGCTCGGGTGATCGGTATTAGTGATGAGCAAGCACTACCATGCTTGGGTGCTCATTACTCGTAATGAGCAGTTAGATGCATGTATCCGAAATATATCTGAGTATAAAGGAAGTCAAAGGGGAAGTTGAGCATTTTTCAGGAAAATCTTCCAGAATAATGCTAGAGTCCCCCAACTTTCATTATACTCGGGTACTTGAGTCGCACCCATCCGAGCACCAACTGTTCATTATGAGTATCAAGCACCCGAGCATGGTAGTGCTGGCTCATCACTAATTATCATCATTGTGGAACCCCCCGTTTACTCCAGCAGCGCAGCCCACCTAGCGTGTTTTTATCCAACTGGATCCAGCTTTACAATATTATGATTTGAGAACATTTTGACAATATTCTTTAAATTGGAGCTATACAGCACATTTGTTCTCGAAAGAAGCCGCACAGCCAAATAATAATGTTGTATGCCGCTGCTTCAACACTGCAAAGTGCAAGTGAAAGGGGTTACATTCAGACCCGCAAGGTTCTGAATCAAAATGGTTATGACTTAAGGTGAGCGAATCTCTTTGAGGCGAATTGATTACATCAAATTTTAGAAAATATTTGGATTCCCCAGAATCTGAATTTTTTGTGTGATTCGATCATTAGCAGCAAACTAGTGGTTGATCGACCACTTTTTTTTACATTTTTTTTATTTTTTTTTTTACATTTATTGATTATGTTCTGGGAACTGGAGAGACCTCAGAGCATACAATTTACATTAGAAAAAAATAATTTCCTGCTGGATTCAAACCTGGGGCAGATTAGATTATATCATTAGTTTTGACTTTTTTCAATTTGCTTGTCACCATTGCAGTACAGTCATGGCCAAAAGTTTTGAGAATGACACCAACATTATTTTTTCACATGATCTGTTGCCCTCTGGTTTTTAATTGTGTTTGTCTGATGTTTACATCACATACATATACATACATACATACATAATATAATTGCAATCATATTATGAGTACCAAAAGGGTTTATTGACAGAATGAGTCAATGCAGCAAGTCAATATTTCCAGTGTTGACCCTTCTTCTTCAGGACCTCTGCAATTCTCCCTGGCATGCTCTCAATCCACTTCTGGACCAAATCCTGACTGATAGCTTTCCATTCTTGCATAAGCAATGCTTGCACTTTGCCAGAATTTGTTGGTTTTTGTTTGTCCACCCGTCTCTTGATGATTGCCCACAAGTTCTCAATGTGATTAAGATCTGGGGAGTTTCCAGGCCATGGACCCAAAATCTCTGTTTTGTTCCATGAGCCATTTAGTGATCACCTTTGCTTTATGGCAAGGTGCTCCATCATGCTGGAAAAGGCATTGTTGGGCGCCAAACTGCTCTTGGACAGTTGGGAGAAGTTGCTCTTGGAGGACATTCTGGTACCATTCTTTATTCATGGCTGTGTTTTTAGGCAAGACTGTGAGTGAGCCGATTCCCTTGGCTGAGAAGCAACCCCACACATGAATCGTTTCAGGATGCTTAACAGTTGGCATGAGACAAGACTGGTGGTAGCGCTCACCTCTTCTTCGCCTAATAAGCTGTTTTCCAGATGTTCAAAACAATCGAAAAGGGGATTCATCTGAGAAAATGACTTTACCCCAGTCCTCAGCAGTCCACTCCCTGTACCTTTTGCAGAATATCAGTCGGTCCCTGATGTTTTTTCTGGAGAGAAGTGGCTTCTTTGCTGCCCTCCTTGAAACCAGGCCATGCTCAAAGAGTCTCCGCCTCACAGTGCGTGCAGAAGCACTCACACCAGCCTGCTGCCATTGCTGAGCTAGCTCGGCACTGCTGGTAGTCCGATCCCGCAGCTGAAACAATTTTAAGATGCGGTCCTGGCGTTTGCTGGTCCTTCTTGGGCGCCCTGGAGCCTTTTTGGCAACAATGGAAGCTCTCTCCTTGAAGTTCTTGATGATGCGATAGATTGGTGACTGAGGTGCAATCTTTGTAGCTGCGATACTCTTCCCTGTTAGGGCATTTTTGTGCAGAGCAATGATGGCTGCACGTGTTTCTTTAGAGATAACCATGGTTAACTGAAGAGAAACAATGATACCAAGCACCAGCCTCCTTTTAAAGTGTCCAGTGGTGTCATTCTTACTTAATCATGACTAATTGATCGCCAGCCCTGTCCTCATCAACACCCACACCTGTGTTAATGGAACAATCACTAAAACAATGTTAGCTGCTCCTTTTAAGGCAGGAATGCAATGTTGAAATGTGTTTTGGGGGTTAAAGTTCATTTTCTTAGCCAATATTGACTTTGCAAGTAATTGCTGTTAAGCTGATCACTTTTTATGACATTCTGGAGTATATGCAAATTGCCATTAGAAAAACTTAAGCAGTAGACATTGTAAAAATTAATATTTGTAGCATTCTCACAACTTTTGGCCATGACTGTACATTGTGGATTGCCACTCACTTGCATGACCCTGGAATTGTAGATTCCAGAATTTCCCCCAACAACAACCCCACCCCTCAAATCCCCTTTTACCTAATTATAACTACTCCTACTCCATTTTTCCTTTTTAGATCATTTTGTCCATAGCAGCGATTTCATTAAACAGATATAAACAGAAAAATACAGTGAAAGCTAGGTAAGGTCTTTGAAGCTATAAAACCTGGTGATTACATAACCAAACCATAAACTATCTTGCTCCCAGCCGTCACCCACACCAGCTTAGCAGCACCAAAACCACAACATTTTATTTTCTCCATTAACCAGACACACATGGGGGCCCGAGAATCTCCTCCGGGGTCCACCGACCAAAAATCACCAGGTAACCAACCATTCCTTGCCAATTAGGGGATCCATACCCAGATGGATCCACCGGACTAATTTAAACAACTTCAGCCACTCGTGAATAAACTTTTCGGGAGAGCGGGTGGGACTCTTGCACTGTCTCAAAAGAGCGGGAATGGTGACGCTCCACCCCCACTTCATCCTTTTAAAACCACTGTAGTGGGCCTACTCCTCCCCCCAGCAGACATCTTCTATTCCCCTCCAATCCTGGTCATGCTGGCCTCCACCCATGGCCCGGGGAGTAGTGCTACGACCTATCTTTCTGCTGCGATGTATCAGGAGCATACAGCAATCTTTGGCCGTGCGATCTGTGTCATGGCCAACAATGCCTTGTAGCCCCATCCTTATTATGTATGAATTTTTAGTTTGTTTTATTGTTGTATTATTATTCTATATAACATACAAGTCCTTACATTGAAATAATTTTAGAGCTGGTTATTAAAGCCCATTGAATTCAGAAGTATTAGATGTAAATGATCATATTCATTACCTACTGACAAACTTCTCAAACTGCCAAGAGAAGAAATACTCTACAAGTGGCGTGGTGCAGCTCAGACACTGTATGACGGCGTTCATGTAACAAGTATTTCCTAAATTACGCAGGCCAGTCAGTCCTTTTCTTTTTCTTTTATTTTGCACAGACATGTCATAAACAGAGGTAGTTGCTCCGACTTCGCTGTAGTAAAAAAAATGGAGAAAGAGAAAAGTTAGTAAGTTCTGGTCTTACTGAATTTTTCAAGTCATACTGTGCTGAGCTCACACATTGTGACAGTGGAGCAATATAAAGCCGTACTAACATTATATGGAATTATGCAGCAGGTGAAGACAGCACAGGGACTTTTACATCACTTCTGGACTTTAAGGGCTATTCTCATCTCCAAAATCCTATCCCAACATGTAGTAGGTGCAATAAGAATATTAGCAATTACTCCCAGTTATAAATATAGTATAGTTCCCGATATAGCCATGTCCCTTATTTTATGTGCAGGACATTACAGTAGCTCAGGTATTCAAGGTTATGACCATACATATAGGGACAGTTAGTTAGTTGATAGTGGTTGTAACCATGAATACCTAAGCTACTGCAATTTCCTGCACATGAGGTAAGAGACATAGCTTATCAGCAAAACTAAGGTATATTTCTACTTGGAGATGTTTGCTAATATTATTTTTATTACACCTACTACATATAGGGAGAAGAACTTGGAGATAGAAATAGCCCTTTAAGTTAAATGGATTAAAAGTGAACCTGTCCAGTGCATTATGCACCCAGAACCACGAGCAGTTCTGGGTGCATATTGCTAATTTCTGCCTAACCGTCCCTGTATCTAGTAGCATAGATAAAGAGATCTTTAGAAAAAGTATTTCTAAAGATCCTTTATCATATGCTAATGAGGCCCTGGACTAGACGCAAGGGTGTTACTTCCCCAGACTAGCCTGCCCTCTTAGCATGGTAGCACGTCCACAAGGATGTACTAACATGCTACTCAATGTAGTATTTATATATCCTGCATGTATGGATTTATGACACTTACACCTCAGTATTTGGTTCATTTTGCATTTTATTGCCATCCATCCCTGAATTTATTTCCTGGGAGTGGCCGCTATAGTATCATGGTCGATCACTTCTCCATGTCGTTGGGATTTTACAGCTTATAAAGGGAAAGCTCTAAAGTCAGTATTACATCACAGAGAGGATTTAGAATCCTGACATCTCTATTATGTTGGGTTCACACTGGACAATACTGTAGCTATTTGGTTGGATGTCCAACGTATCAGATCTCTTATGTACATGGGATTTTTGTGTTGGGGACACATTTATGTAACAAAAAAAGGCTTGACGTTGTAGAGTGGTGATTTTTTTACTGCCAATTGTATATCTTCAATGGGGGTAATTCAACACAAACAGCGATATCAAAGTAACACAAACTCCTCTGGCCATTGTGGCAAAACAAAAAGCCTGTGCCTCTTTGTGATTGCAAAGTGCTGAATTATGACAGTGTACGATCCTATTTTCTGGCCATTTTAAAGACACAATGAAAACCGTAAAAAACAATCTTGGAATTATATTTATTGTCTTTTTTTTTTTTTACCATACTCTGATTTTTTTTTCTTGCCTTCTAATACCATGTATGATAAAACAAATGGTATCATCATAGCTCCCAATCGTTCTAGATTCAGCGGGACTGTCATGATTTGAGGGCTTAGTCCCGCTGGTCACTGCTCTTGTCCCAAGTTTCTCTATTTACCTTCAAATTTGGCCCCATGGACAATCAGATAAAGGCCAGCATTAGAAAACACTGGCATGTCTTGGAAAACGACTCTGACCTAAAACATAGGACGGCTCTTGGTCCTTTGGTCACTTATAAGAGAAGCAAAAATCTGGGAGATATCCTAGTGCATAATAGATGGAAGGATCAAAAAAGCACATGGTTACAAAAAACCCCACTGAAGGGTAATTTCAAGTGTGGGAGTTGCAAGTTTTGCTCCTTCCACCTCACAGAATTTTACATATTGGAGATGTTACCATTGATATAGTGGACTTTATTTCATGTAAAACAAAGAATGTGGTGTATGTCATCTTCTGCCCGTGCTTACGATTCTACATCGGAAAAACCATCCACTGTTTATATGTACGTTTTCGAGAACATTTTAATTCTATTCTCTCCGGTAGTGGTTCACCTAGATTAATCCAGCACATAAGAGAACAGCATGCTGGAAACCCCGAGTCCCTTAGATTTGCTGGCATTTTGAGAGTGTCTCCATCCGGTATGGGAGGGGACACTCACAAAGCGCTTTTACAAAAGGAATCACGCTTAATTATAAAAACAAGAGCAATGGGCCCATTAGGTCTTAATGACCGTAATGACATGGCCGTATTTTTATGACGAAATCATTAAAAATATTTCTTTCTTGTTTTTATTAAGAGATTAAAAAATACTGATTAAGAATGTTAAAATGAAGATCAAAAAACATCAAAAAAACGCAGATAAAAAAGTTGCATAAAATAATGGTAGAATAGTATAGTTCTGCATATGGGTTACCCCTTGCCCGACTACTATCTTCATGCTTATGACATCTAGGGCACAAAAATCCCCAAGGTCGCTCATGGCAAATCTTCTTTTTTCCTTCCTTCCCTCCTTTTGGCTAAACCTTCTGTTCTAAATTTTCTGTTTTAAGTTCCTTCTTGTTCTCCTCTCTTACATAAAAAAAAACTTTTTTCCTCCTTCTAAAATCACATTACAGATAACGGACCCCTTTTCTTACATTCTTGTGCGCGGTAATACGTCGCATAATGGTCCGATTTATTAGAATAAGAATAAAAAATTCATATCAGGGAGGAAAAATATAGAGGTAATATTACCCACCTATAAAAAAATATATAAAAAATACAACAAATATTAAAAATATTAAATAATCTTTGTATAAAAACGCGAGTGGTTTCCAAAAAAATCTGGCATTTTTAGGAGGTAATTTAAAAAAATTAGCAGGGATTCAACTCCCTAATGCTATCCTTCATTTTTTGCTTTTTGTGAGAGAGATGAGATATTATAAAAAACAAGATATGGTGACATCTATTGAGATAAATCTGCCGTTTATGATAAAGAACTATCCCAAATAAAAAAGGAGTTTTAAAAAAATATAATTCATAGATTATAAAATAGGCAAAAAAATGCATTAAATAACTTGAATGAGTGTTTATCACGTTCTCTAGTTAGAACAGTGCCTCTGTTGATAAGCAGATATTTTTTAAAAGAATAAAAACAAAAATAATAAAAATGAGTATATGTATGGATAATATAAAAAAATCGATGTTAGCTCCTTCCTAATGGCTTATTTTAAATTGCTTTCCTTCTATGCTCCAGTACTGATTTTTGTGTGAGCCAGCAAAAGTTCTGATGAATTACTTTACTATTTACTTTACCTCTTTCTTCCTACGTACCTAAATGAACACTATCTGCAAAAAATATGACTTTGGTCATTTGGAAATGTATAATGATATGCCATTCATGGCAGTGAATATTGTTGTAATATATGTGTATAAGATCGGTATACCATCGCAGCGTCATTGCGGTTTGTTGATATTGTGTGTACTTGTCAGCAGTTCACGCTGCTTTTTAATAGCACTTACGTCAGCTGGAATGACTCATAAAGACGATCAGCTGGCTGCATTTTCTAGGACTCGACAAAGCGCTACTCAGCGCGAAACAGGCTGTCGTCCGTTCACCGTCCCCCGCACTCCCCTCTCTCCCCAATGCTCCTGCATATGTCTGCAACCGCAGAATAAAGAAACGTTGTGCATCTGATGGAGTGAGTTGCCGCTTTCTTACACTGGATCTTTGAACTTTGTTTCACGTTGCCGCTGAGCACCACTCTGCTAAGCACCTTACATGCAGGCGCATAAGAGACCCAGGAACAGCTGATTCTGTGAAATCGTGAGTACGGCTCCACTGTCTGGCAGTACCCGCTCTGCAGTGCCCGATTCTCCTTCTGTCTTATCGTTAATGTTTTGTCGTCGGGGTCAAGTTGTTAGTGACGCACATCCGGCGTCATTAACGATATCGCAGCGTGTGACACTGACCAGCGACCTTAAGCGACCTCAAAAATGGTGAAAATCGTTCACCATGGAGAGGTCGTCCCAAACTCAAAAATCGGTAAGGGTTGTTTATCCAGGTGGTTCATCGCTCATGCGGCAGCACACATCGCTATGTGTGACACCGCAGGAGCAAGGAACGTCTCCTTACCTGCCGCCGGCCCCAATGCGGAAGGAAGGAGGTGGGCGGGATGTTACGTCCTGCTCATCTCCGCCCCTCCGCTTTGATTGGCCGGCCGCTTAGTGACGTTGCGGTGATGTCGCTGTGATGCCGAACGTCCCTCCCCCTTGAGGGATTGTTCGGCAGTCACAGCGCCGACGCCGACCAGGTAAGTATGTGTGACACTGGCGTAGCGATAATGTTCAATACGGCAGCGATCACAAACAATCGCATGCGCGACGGGGGCGGGTACTTACACGCTCGCTATCGCTACAAATTGCTAGCGATATCGCTACCGTGTAAAGCCCCCTTTACCCCAACTCTGCGCAGCAAACTAGGCATCATGAAACAATTTGTCACAGCTTTGGACAAGGAATCAGTGCCATTTAAGTATCTACAAGATCTCTTACAAAAGCTTTCAGAAGCAAAAGTTAAAGCTGACGTTTTCGTTGGCCCTCCAGTCAAGAAAGTTATGGTGTGTCAAGAGTTTCCCAAACTGCTCAAAAAAAAGAGAAAGAAGCATGGATCAGTTTTGTTAATGTAGTTACAGGCTTCCTTTGGAAACCATAAGATCGAAAACTATGTTGCATTGGTTGAGATTGGGGAAAAGCTATAGCAAAATGGGCTGCACGAGGTCTAAAAGTCCATATCCTTGATGCCCATCTTGATAGGCTCAAACAGAAGATTTGAGCCTATTGAGAGGTGCAAGGAGAGTGCTTTCATTAAGATAGCAAAGTTCAAAATGTAGGATTCCAAGGAAGCTACAAGGAAAAGCTGATGGGCGACAACATTTGGGGATTAATGTGTAAAGGTGATCTGACATACCATCACAAAAGTAAACATTTCTAGGTCCCTTTTCATCAATTTGTAGCATTTTGATTAAAATATGCTAATGATTTGAATTATTTTGTATTTCGTTTTCATTATGAACTTAAACCCAAACATTTGTAATTTTCCTTAAGATGGTATTCCAATTTCAACTTGTGTCCTGACTGCAAAATCAAAGTTTTTGCAGGCTTACATTTTTTCCATGTTTTTATGATATAACCAATTAAAAAATGACATTTATTTCCTGGGAACAAAAATCATGTTACATAGTGTAATTACAAAAATATCATTATTTTGTTTTTCCCTCTTCCCCAGGCTCAAACCTACAACCTTCAAACATTTACACAGGAGCTAAACCTTTGAGGCACAGACTCTGGTGATGGTACTGGGGGGGATTTAATGTACCTGAAGCTGCAGTGCAGCCTCTGATTTCACAGGCAGATTATACTTGACATAGATATCTATTGTACAGAGCAGTGCATCTCTACATCCTGTATTCTAGAAGGAGAATAAAAGAGATTTATTTTCTAATAAAATTACTAAAAAGTAGTACAAAAATTAGAATAATGTAATTTTTAATGCAGTTTTTTTTTTAAAAAATAATAAAAACAAATCAACAAATAACATAGACATATTTGGTGTCCCTGTAATCGTAGACCTTTTTTATGACAGAAAAATGCACATTTCGGGGGTTAAAGATGTTGACAGTACTGGACTCACTGTTAAGGGAGTTAGATTGCAACTTCTGGATTTGGATTACTTTCAGCTGGTACTCCTACTGGGCTTGACAAACCGCTCTCTCATGTTTGTCCTTCCAGTTGGTTCTCTCAGCATGTTGCTCAGCAGCGTTTTGCTTGACTTGAACCTGCTGTTCTGCAAACTTAACTTTGCATTCTTGTAGCACCAGCTGCAGGTGCATTTGAGGATCACATTCTCTCATTTTCTGCAGAATGAGTTAATTCCACTCTGGCAAATGTACTTGCTTCCAGCCCCCTCTGAGTCAGGCAGTTCTGGAACCAAATCCATAGCTAGGTCATGTAGTGTTCCTAGGTTCTGGTGCCACTTTGGGTCCTTAGCATCATCTTCAACTAAGGCCTTGATCAAGAATTCTTTGGTTTTGCTGGACCCATCGAGACCACACTCTTCACACATACATATCAGTATGGCTTTCTTGTGCCTCTTATAAGAAGGTGCCATCTTAGCACTCACCAAATAAAAGATAGAATAGACAAAGAAGAGAGGGTGGAGAGATGTAACTGCTACACATACAGTAATGTTCTAGGTATAATTAAACACTGAGCTCAAAGCTCAAAACTCTGTACAGAATCCTTGCATTTAGCGTTCAAGTTTTTAGTGACAGGAATGATTGCTCAAGTAAGATAACTAATGCTCTATAATCCCAACGCTTGGCACCAGTTTGTCAGGGAGACAGTTGGGGGGTCAACACAGATATCCTACCCCTGACACCAATTTGTCACTGCCTCAAAATGTCAGGTCAATTTTAATTGACCGACGATTAATGGACGAGGCTGAGTCTGTTTCCCCCACTATGCTGATTATTGGGGAGCTCCCAGTGAGGGTGTAGTGTGTGTATATATACAACAAATTCTAATGCCTGGAATATATATATATATATATATATATATATATATATATATATATATATATATATATATATATATATATATATATAAAACCCTCAGTACCCTCACTGCAAAGCCCCACAATAACCCAAGAATAAAAAACTAGCTGCCACCAAAAATGGTTTTATCGGCTGATTGGACACCTGTTACAGGTAGCATATGATTTCGGGGATGTGATTTATAGAGCAAGAGGAACAAAGCTATTACATTTTATATATTTAATCCAAAAGTGTGCAGTGTTTATAAAAATATACAAAATATGTTTTGAAGGGAAATAAAACAATACAATATATAGCTATGTAAATGAAAAAAGATTATCAAAATAAAATTACTAAACAAACCTGATATAATTGCAATGGCTTCAGAGCTTAGAGGAGAGAGGTACTTCTTTTGAAATCGGAAAGAACCAACAACAAGCTGCAACTTTCAAGGACTGACAAAGGGCCAAACTCAATTTATGCTTTATATTAGATCAAATTTGCACCCAAATACCTCCCCTTGATGAACTCATGTGGGGGCTGTTTGTGGGTTGTGCTCGGTCCTAGAGAATTAGGAGATCCCCAACTTACAGGATATCTTTTCCCTGGAGATCTCAGGTGGAAGTTTTTCCCGCCATATTTCCTATCATGATGTTACCTTTCCATAGCTAGGAAATATGATATATGGATTGTCATCTATCCTGATATTAATTTAGTAATCTTGGGCAGACCTCATAAATACAATAATAATATACACGTTCTTCTGGTGATCTCCATGCCAAAAACTGTACCTCCCATAAATATCAAATCTATACAAATCTGAATATTCATCACTGACCACTGGTGCTCAAGTATCTAGCAAAGATGCTTTGACGAGAAAAAGTGTATGTAGTTGAGAAGACAGTTCTTCTCCTCTGTGTAAATGAATCTCAGACTTACTGGCTTTTCCCAAATATTCCTCTGCCGTAATTACCTGTCCACACCAGTGAGTTCTAGCTGAACAGGAGGCCAGTTGTTAGATTGCAAGCTCTCCTTCCTCCTCAGTTAGAATTAGTTTCTTTCTCCCTAGCTATACTTAATCTCATATGTTCAGTGTGGGGGTGGATTTTTCCTCTCGAGAGACCAGAGAGATGTATAATGGAATTTTTCAAGTTCTCTATGATATTAATGTTTATGGGGACCTATGTAAAATAGATGACACACTGTATGCAGATTTATAATTTACAAAATAACAATGGAAAAAGAAAAATCAGAACCACACTAAAGAATAATACCTGGCAAACATGGTGTCAGGTTCACTTGAGGGTTGGGCTATAGCAAACCTTGCGCAGGGTAATTTAACACAGTGATGGCGCTCCTGGTCCTGGAGAAAATCCACAGTGCAGTGTATTCCAATAGTGAATAGAAGAAAAAAATCTAGGGGGCACTCACCGGGGTGCGATGCTTCTTTATTTCATATCTCGTCAGATAATAAAAATACAAGCTGCTTAATGGGTAAGCGTGGATTATGGGAGGTGCAGGTACATGTACGGACGATGGCCATTTCACACCTTACAGTGCTTCAATATGTCCATGAGGACCTGTTGAAGCACTGTAAGGTGTGAAACTGCTATCATCTATACAAGTGCCTGCACCTCCTGTAATCCCCGCTTACCTGTTAAGCAGTTTGTATTTTGATGTCTTACGAGATTTATAATTTGAAGAAAAAACTGGAAAAAAGAGCGCAATAGGGTCTTACCCCGGTAGGAAGGGGGGGGGGTTATGAAGAGGGGTGGTCAAACTAACCTATAGGGGTTGTGAAAGTCACAACTCCTATGACAGCATGTAAGTAACTCCGAGTCACGGCAGGGGTCCCCAAATCGGCAGATAACAGAGAGTGGTAGAGCAGGGTATTTCCAAGCCGCGCCAATGACTACCAGATTATGAAGATTTGAAGTTAAATCCCATTTAATGTTCTTTGCCTGACTGTCCTGAGGAAGGGAGCAGAGTCTCCTGAAACGCGTTGACCAGTGCACAAATGAAGCTACATTAATCTTCAAATTTTCCTGATCTGGTAGTCATTGGCGCGGCTTGGAAATACCTTGCTCTACCACTCTCTGAGATTTATAATTTATCCATGCAGTTGTATAATGTCAGTCAAAAGAACCCTTCAGCAAATACAAATATATTATGATTATATAACCAAATACTGATATATTATGATTATATCAGCAAATACTGATATAATGTATAAGGGGGGATTGTGAGGTGGTCACGGTGTATAAGGGGGGATAGTGTTGAGACCATGTACCATAAGATGGACAGTGTGGGGTGGTTTCTTTGTGCAGGGATCACAGTGAGGGGCAGTTATTCATTTGGGGGCACAACATAAGGCTTATTTAGGGCACAGGATGGGTGATTATTTTTTATTCAGGCATCATTATATTGACACTTATTTTTAAGGGCAAAATGTCAGGATGTGCTGCAGAAGACCAAATAAGATGGAGGTCTGCAGAGACAAGCTGTGGTGCCTCATGGCACCAGGGCCTGTGAAGTACCTAGATCTAAGGGTGGCTAAATGCAGGTGGTGGCTAAATACATTGTCCAAATGCAGTTTTTAAACAACCGCTTATCTACTATATCAAACAGATCTTCAGTCGTTTAATATCCTGTTCATACAGTGGTTGACTGCACTTTCATGTGTACAGTACATGATTGCAAGACAATGTGCTGCAAAGAAAGATGATATTTAAAGGGGTCTGTCACCCCCAAAATGGCAATTAAACTGCCCAAACATTTATTTAGGGAACGTAGCCCATATAAAAATCATACCAGGCATATACAGTTTAACCTAATAATGAAAATCTTTTTTATTATGCAAATGAGGGTACATTGGTGTACTTTTGGCATGGTTTATGACTTGGTGCAACATTACACTTTTCTATTTGCATATTGAAGCCAGTCTTCTGACTTGATTGACAGCGCTCCATTGATAAGAGCAAGCGCTGCCTAAAATCGATGCGCTCCAAGTGTCAGTGAGGCCATGCACAAAATGATACCTGGCTCCTGATTGCCTTTGGCCACACTCTAGTTGCTTCAATAAGGAGGATGAGGGGTGTTTAAGTGGACCGACAGCATGTGCACATATGGTACTCTTCTTCCTGTAGTCACTTGCTAGACTGCCTGGTACTTCGAGCAGTGAGCATCGACAGGCAGGATCTGCGCAGCAGAGCATGTCCATAGCTATATTGTCTGTGCACCTACATTGTCACTGGGAGCGCTCTCTATTTCCAGCAGACCGCTATCAATAAAGAAAAAGGACTGGCTTTAATATGCAAATATTGGGGCATAAAACTGCACCAATGCATAGCGTGCACTGAAGAGCTCTCATTTGCATATTAAATAAATATGTATTTTTCAGCAAATGTTAAGCTCAACTGTATACACCTGGTATGATTTTTGTATGGGCCACGTTCTATATTATGAATGTTTATGCATATCTCGTGTGCACATACCCTTAGTCTGACTTACCAGTAGGGGGCGTGACAACTTAAAGTGATTAGGGCAGCATAAATGCCAAATGCAGTCCTGCAGCTTTCAAAAGGAGGTGCAGGACTAAAATGTAGATTAATCACATGCTTAATGTTTTAAGTTAAGTATAGATGAAGGGCGGACATATTGCCTGTGTAGCCAATGAAGCAGCTCAGGGACCCATCATGATTATGAAGGGTAGCCATTAACAACTTGACAAGGGCTCTGGGACCTGAAAAGTGTACAATGTACAGTATAACTATGACATTTACAGAATTTAGACATTTGCATTGAACAATGACAGCGCTTAAAGGGAATTTGTCACCCCTTTGACCATTTTAAGCTATTACTATGGGCATACAGGTAATAGGATAGTGAAAGTAGTCTTACTTGTATGCCTCATAGTAGATGTTTTGTTGCAGAAACATAACTTTAGATCACCATATGCAAATTAGCCTACTGGGCTACTGGGCGGTGTGCTTCGGTTACTGGGTGGTTGGTTCCCAGGAAGAAATCCCCGCCTCCCTGGTTTATTATCCTTCCTATCATCTCCTCTCAGCTTCACAGTCACAGCTGTCAAATCCCGCGTGTGCGCAGTAGTGTTCTTCAGCCTGAGTTAATTCACCCCTTATTTAATCGGCGGGAGTTAGGATGACAACGTTTAATAGCGCACCGATAACGTAAGTGGAACTGACTCACCGATGCATGCGCAGTAGATTCAATTGGGGTGAATTAACTCAGGCTGAAGAACACTACTGCGCACACGCTGGATTTGCCTGCTGTGACTGTGATGGTGACAGTGTCTGCCCCTGACATAATCATTAAATTATTTCTGCAGGATTATTCTGGCACTTACCATTCTGAATCACTGTACATATCTGCATCTTGGTGTTCATCAGAGCTAGGTTCCTCCCATTGAGAAGTATCCATGTGGACATTATTTCCCAGTATGTCTTCTGAGAGCATTTTTACAAATCTTTGTAGTGAGACATTTTCCCCATAGTCTACGTGTTCCATCAAATAAAGGATGAAAGAATTAAAACAAGAAAACGTTACTAACAGTCCAAACACTACCGAAAATATAATTGTATTAATGTCTTTTCCATAGACTGGGAATAGTCTGTATCCATTTATGCAAGGCAGCTTGAAATATTCTCCAAATGTCTTATCCTTATGATTTTCTTTATTATCACTTGACCCATATTTTCCTCCGAGCTTAGAAACAAGTTGCAGGTTTAAGCCCAGCTTGTTAAATTCTTCAAAAATTGCCTTATTTATGAGGGCTGAACTGTCAATGTGTACTGTATAATTTCTCTTACAAAATGGGATTAGAAGTTTGCGCATGATGTATAGGAATGGGATGCATTGAGCTTGCCTAAGGACTTCAGTAATTGAGTAAATATAGAAATTACACATGTAACCAGTTTCTTTTTCCACCAGTATAACAACTCGCAGGTCACTGGGATGTTGGGATTCTCGAAAGTCAATTTTGTATTTTTCAATGCAGAGAAACTGTACAGGTTGATAAGTTGTCCTACAATTTAATCCAAGTCTTTCTTGCATCTGATCAATTTCTTGAAATAAAGTTCTTACATTTTTAGTTCCTTCCTCGTAAAATAGATGAAACAAATCTTGGAATGGTTCCTGTGAGACAGAAGTGACATATTTTCTCATTGAAGTATCGAATGATTCTTTTGGAGATCTTTCATACAATCCAATTAGGCCACACAACAAGAAGTCTCCCACCCATTTCAGCACATCTGCCTGCTCCACCTTCACCAGGCACGGACCTCCATTTTTATGTAGTCTCCTTATATTCTTGTTGATTTTCTTTTGCACTCTTCCCAGTATCTCTTCATCTAAGAAATGAAGAAATAAGTGTTTTGTTGCTGTTGCTTGGGAAATAGGTTTTCCAAATCTAGTCCTTTTAGCTTCGGTTGATTTTGTTCTGCGTTTCAAATTAAAACATCTTCCACAGAGGGAGCAGGATGAAGTGGCAATGGAAACTGTCGAGTAATCTTCAAATGACCATTGTGCCCATTTTAGTGTGGCAGCTGTAATATCCATATCCACAAAATGGATTGTGAAGTCTCAGGGAAATCAGTACATGACATTTGTTGACCGCCTTTTGTTTATGGGAGTGGTTAGTTTGGTTTCCAGTGACTCCTAAGTAAAGGCCACTGAGCATTAGCAATCTACAGTATGTACTGTAGTCAATTGTTAGAGCTACAGCAATGTCAATGATGGGATTTGTATGAGAGGCAATCTGACACCTTCTGCCAAACACTGGAGGATGATATTGTAATAAAGAGGAAATACTGAACTATTACCTCCAAGAACTAACTAATCTTTCATGTGTACTTCCAGATATTTGTTGAAAATTTCTCATAGGGTTTTAGTGTGTAACTCCCTTACTGGTATCCCCGCACTATCCTTCTCCCCTCAGCTGGTGGGGGCGCGGACACTCTCACCTTCCCAACCGCTTGACAGATCTCTCCTCGGTCCCTGCCGCTGCCCAGCGGGGCCTATGCACGCGACACTGGCCTCCTGGAATTGCTCTTAGGGTGTGTGAACACCTTGTCTTAAAAGGCCAGTACGCTTTAACTTGGATGTGCCTCTCAGTCTATGGCTGAGAGGCATCAGGTATTTAAGGCACATTTCCTTTATGGGAGGTGCATGGGCAACTTGGTCTATAAGTTGGTAGTTCTCAGGTCCCTAAGTGCTGCTGCTGTTTAGTGCTGTGTTCCACATTGCTAATACTGTTCTGTGTTCCAGGACCTGCTGCTGCTGCATCGTTCCCTGTCCACCAAGTCTGCTACCCCAGCCATTGCTGCATCATACCCTATCGGCCAAGTCTGCTTTATCGGCCGCTGCTGCATCGTACTTTATTGGTCAAGCCTGCTATACCGGCCTCTGCCACATCGGCCAGCCCGACTGCACCTACTATATCAGTGATTGTTCATATCCATACCCAGGCCCGGACTGACCATAGGACAATTCTGGCAAATGCCAGATGGGCCGGTCCCTGTAGTGGGCCGGTGCCTGTAGTGGGCTGCTGTATCTACAATCACCGTCGCTCTCCTCAGCAGTATGCAGGCTGGGCAGCATTATCTGCCATGCACACACTAGCTGCAGCAGGAGCAGGAGGCAGCGCGCTGTGCTGTGCCGGCTCTGCTGTGTGATAGTGTGCCCGGCATGCACACAAAGCTGAGGAGCGTGGCAATGGTGGTGCCGGTGACCGCAGCTTCCTCCTTCCTATTCAAATGTATTTGCGTCTTTCAGATATAAATACATTTGAACAGTGCGCCAGGACTGAGCCCTGCCCCGACGTGCAGCAACGTGATGAGATCAGCACCTTGCTGACGTCATCACAGTGCTGCTGGCGCCACACAGCATACATCAGGCAGCAGTAAGCGCTTCATAGAGGAGCCGTAGATATTGGGATGAGTTGGGAGGGGCTGAGGACACATAATGGGGGAACATTTGTGAAGGAACACAGCTTTGTGACAGGCAGGGGTGGTTACTGTATTCCGAGGGAGGGGGAGAGGCAGGAGTGTGTAGTGATGGGGTAGTGTAATTTGTGTGTGTAGAGGGTGATGGGGGGTGCAATGTATTATGTCGAGGGAGGGGTGATGTGGGGTGCATTGTTTGGTATGAGTGTGTCTGAAGGAGGTGATGGAGGGTGTATTTTATTGTGTGTGATTGTGTGTGTGCAGGGGGTGTGCATTGTATTGTGTGTGTGTGTGTGTGTGTATGGAAGGGGGTGATGGGTGGTGCATTGTATTGTGTGTGGGGAGGGGGTGATGGGTGGTGCATTATATTGTGTATGGGGAGGGGTAATGGAGGGTGCATTGTAGTGTGTGTGTGTGTGTGTGTGTGTGTGTGTGTGTAGGGGTGATGGGGGTGCATTGTATTGTCTGTGTGAGTAGGGGGAGGGGTAATGGAGGGTGCATTGTATTGTCTGTGGGGGGAGGGGAAATGGGCGGTACATTGTATTGTGTGTGGGGGGAGGGGTGATGGGGGGTGCAATGTGTGTGTGTGTGTGTATTTCAAAAGAGCAGTTTGGGGGGAATATATAAATAAATAATAATAATAATAATAAAGAAAAAAATGGGGCAATATGGGGGATATTATTAAGAGAGGCAGTGTGGGGGTATATTAAAAAGAGAGCAGTGTGGAGGGGACATTATGGAGAGAAACTGTGTATGGGGACATTATGGAAAGAGGCAGCGTGGGGGTATATTAAGGAGAGAGGCAGTGTGGGAGGTATTTTGGATAAGGGCAGTGTGGGGGGGATATTTTGTGAAGGAAGCACAGCAATTATTTCTTTAGGGGCACAGCATGGGAGATATTTATATTTATGGGGCAGTATAATGATACTTTTATTGGTAAAGGTGCTGTGTGGGGAAGTGCTGCTGAAGAATAAAGAGGGAGGTCTTCAGAGATGAGCGGTGGGCACAAAACCTCATCATGGCATCTGTACTGCGTGGAGGCAAAAGGGATGGGAATTACTCAGAAGATGTCACCTATAAAGGTACCTGGATGTAAATGATTATTTGTGATATTGCCTATTGTGGTTCCTGTATAGTTCGCAGTCTGATAACAACAACTCCCAGCATCTCCTTACCATTGTTATGGACAAGCTGGGAGTTGTAGATTCCGGCATCTTCCGAGCCTTCCCATTGATCTGCATTGTAAAATACAGAGCGTTTTCCGAGTGGAAAACACCAGAAGAATGGAGCAGTCACTTCTTTTAATCACTTGGTGGTTTTAGAAACCCAAAGTTGGTAAGAGATGCTCAAAATCCTGATCCTGTGGACAGCGAGGAGAGGCAGATGATCATTCCAGGATTTTTTTATAATAGTTTCCATGGTGGGATCTGCCCCCAAAAATGTCATTACACATTCCCTAAATGGTGACAACAACAGCTTCCCTGATCACCTATCTGTAGAATAGGTCATTAATATTAGTTCAGTGGGGTCTGAGTTTGTATCCCTGCCTATCAGCTATATGACCGCAGCATCATATGTAGAGCAGAATCCTCTTCATTATCAGGTACCTACCCTGGTACCTGTCAGTTTGCTTCAGGCCTGTCACACAGGCCTGACCTCCACTCTCCCTGAACTCTGAAACTGATCTGACACTGTGTTTTTCCTGCCCCAAGTTGTCTAAACTCTTTGGTGGGCGTCTTCCAACCGCTTTGTTTCACCCCCTGGTGTGTCTATCTGGCCCTGAGGGGGGGTGACTAGGGTTTAGAGGTCGGCTGATGTCACCTGTGAGAGAAAAGTGTAGTGTAGGGGCCTATTTGTGACTACCTGGCCCGACTAGGGCATCACACGAGCATTATAATGTACACTATCAAACTGCTATAGAGATTTGTAGAAAAAACATAACATTTTATTGTATTTTTTTGGTGTTTTTTTTCTAAAGAAGTTTTCATGCTCCTTAAAGGGCACTTCAGTCACTTTGATAGGCATGCTGCCTTTAACACTGTGTGTTATTTTATGTGCATAGATTCATTTGTTTACTCCCAGAAGTATGAAAGCAAATGTTAACTTCTACTCATTTGAAGTAAAAAAAACAGCTTTAGGCTATGATCAGACAGGGTGTTTTGGTGGGGTTTTTTTTGCATGTTTATTTTTATTATGTTTGTTTGTTTTTTGTTCTTGCTTTGCACACAGGCTAACTTTATATATGGAACTGCCTGCCAGGAAATAGCTGTGGTTCTGCAGAATGAGCACAATATGCAATTTGAAGGAAAGGCACTGGGAATAGCTAGCACTAATGATGAGCGAGTTTCGAAATACTGGATTTGCGATACTCGTAACGAGTACTGTCTAATACTCGCATATGCATTCTGAATAGTGTGTGCAATGCAAGTCAATGGAGAAAACTCGCTATGTAAACGAGTAATCCGAATGCCGGACTATTTGTGCGAGTAGCGAATAGATGACAAGTTAGCCATTCCCCAGATGAAGCTGAAGCTGGTGAAACTCAAGTTGGGCTTGCTGTGGTGTACTTTTTCACAGTTGTTTTTAATGAATCTTTTGTAAGTACAATACATACCTTGAGAAAAGAAGCCGTGTTCTTGCAGTACTTCACTATTGTAGGTGTTTGACTTGTAGCCTCTATATTTTCCTTGAGAAGACAAGGCTGAAATTGTTCCATTTGCGACGTTACAGCGATATCGCTAGCGATGTTGCACTGTGTGACACGCATGAGTGACCTGGCCCCCGTGTGAGGTCGCTGATCGCTACAAATCGTTAAGGAACATTTTTGGTCCTTTGTTTCCTGCTGCGCAGCATGCATCGGTGTGTTTGACACCGTTACAACGACATCGTTAGCGACTTAGAACCCAGCCCGTAGGTGTGCTATAGCGTTCCCTTTCCTGCCCCCTTACCTCTGCTTGGTGGTTGCTGTTGCGTTCTGATTGGGCAGCTTTCACTGAAAAGAAGGCAACTTTAGCACTTCCGTCCTTCATTTCAAAGCTACCTTGTTCCTGAGCGTGCTGGTTTGCGGATCATTAGAGAGTTCTCCAGTCTGCAATACTATAAAGCCTATACGGTAAGCATCATTTGATTGAAGCTGTATTGATGATGTATAGATAAACCAGTGTGGAGTCGCTGCACAGAGAACTCTACAAAGATCCACTAAGCAACAGAAGCTCAGGAACAAAGGATATACAAGCGCGACTTTTGCCAATCTTTCCAAGCTTGGGATCGCCACTAAGAACGCACTAGCAATCACCAATCGGAGCTAAGTGGGGCGTGTAAAAATGACACCTAGGTGGCTTCAGCGCCAAACACCACGCCCCTAACATAGGTGTGAGACGTCAAATAGCTGCTGTGTGACACGTCCCCAATGACCAGCGAGGTCATTCTGCAGGTCTGTATTGCTGTTGCGTCGTTGGCCAGATCTGCCTGTTTGACAGCTCACCAGTGACTAATTAGAGACTTTCCAGCGATCCCGGCCAGGTCAGGATCGCTGGTGGGATCGCTAGAAAGTCTCAGTGTGTAAAGGGGCCTTAAGGGTCAAGGAACTATTCTCCTTAAATTTAGAAGGGACACAACTGTGCCACCCGGCTTTTGTTTGTTAATGAAACTACATGCAGACAGCCACTTACAGAAACACATTTCTGTGAGCAGATGGTTGCGGGCCACACAGAATGGCATAGTGGACTACACGTGAGCCTTAGGATTCAGGTTAAATCCCTTGCTTTAGACGTAGGTTTCAATTTTATTTGCGTGCTACTGGTTTATGTGATACATCTTGTTATTATTCTGGCGAGATTTCTGCTTACACTATTTATAGTACTGAACTAGTAATGGTTAGGCAGCCATCTTATCACCAAATAACTAAACATTCTTGCAAAGGTTATCTCTTGCTTTAAAAATTTGTTTTAAAAAAGACCCTGACAGCTGGTACATGATGTCCATAGATTGGGCCGCATGTATCAGATATAGGCCTACAGCCTATTTATCCAATATTTTCCATTACTAGACAAAACATCAACAGCACATTAGGTAGACTAAGCGATAACTTTACTTTTATTAAAGGGGGTTTATGAAGAGGTATAACGATTGCGGTCGCAGGGGATGCAATAGTGACAGGGCCTGTGAGTGAGGGGGGCCCACTTGGACCAATGAATTTAAACCTGAAGTTGCAGAGTATGCGACTGTAACTGGGCCTGTGAATATAGGGGGCTGGACGGAGCCAACTATTTTCACCTGGAGTTGCAGCCTCAGAGGTATAGGCCTATTAGAGAAGATGCAGGCCTATCTGAGCAGTCCAGGGTAATGACATCAGCAAGGCCCTGCGATATGACGTCATTATGCCAACTGTAATGTGACACTGGAGTGCACTGCCCCTGCAGGTTTCTAGTAAGTGGTGCACTGGGTGCCAGGAGAAGGAGGAAGAGGACTGATGCACTCGGCGTGGAAGAGAGGATAGGTGAGAGATTGTTGTACTATTTGAAAAAAAAACAAAAACAAAAAAACAACAATGTGAGCAAATGTTAATGAATAGGATATTATTACAATAACGGGCCTCATAGGGGATCAGTAATAATTTATGAGGCCAGAACTAAGGGACATTATTACTATATGGGGATCACGTAGTACATTGTTAATGTCCACCATTTTGCTGATCCATAAAAAGCCAAGCATACAAAAAAACAAACAAAACTCACCTCTTCGGTTAACAATGAGAGAAGGGGAAAAGAGGAGGCACGGAGAACTAAATGGAGGCCTGGGGGGAAAGGTAAAACTAGTATAAATCAAAAGTAAAAATGTAACAGCCTAAGTTTATTCTACAGACCCAAGAGGAACATTCAGTTTGTACTAGCTGCAAATTGAATTTTCCTGTAAAAGTCACTCGATTTCCAGAATTTAAATCTTTGCAGATTCAAGCTCCAGTATAGTGAGATTGGGAGATACAATGGAAGAAATGACTATGACAGGGTGGTGAAGAGGACTAGTACTAAAAGGATGAAAAGGTGAGAATGATCACTGCACTGTAGAATAAATCTTGATGGGTCACAGTTTGTGCTTTGTCGTCAAATTACTTCCCACTGGAATTCAGTTCTATAATATAATTAACAGGTAGGGTAATATTGTTGTGACAGAAATTACCTACTTATTAAAAACTTTCTTTATTCATATGCATTAAAAACCAAAACAAAAACACAAACCAAATGTGGACTAAAAAGTTCCTAAGGTAGAATAGACAATACCATGAGCCCAATTTGAAATTTCTGAGACCCTTAAATGTCAAAAAATATTTGTGACATCTCTATCCTCGTATATAAGGGACACCGGTGACCTCTTAAGCAAAATTGATGGAATTACTATGGACGAGGGAACCTTTTTTGCGTCCATAGACGTAGAATCATTGTATAGCTCAATACCACATGACATAGGGATGCAAGCAGTAAAGTACTTTCTTGAGACAAGAGGTACTCACTTTGAGAGACATAATTGCTTCATTTTAGATCTTTTGAGGTATGTCTTAAATCATAACTTTTTCTTGTTTAATGGAAAATATTACCACCAACTCAGGGGAACTGCAATGGGGTGCTCATGCGCCCCGTCTTACGCAAATTTGACCCTGGGTTGGTGGGAAGATACAGTTGTCTTCCAGGAACCAATGTCAAAGTGGACTGACCATCTCATGTTCTGGGGTCGGTTCATAGATGATATACTAATTCTATGGACCGGCCCCAGAGACTTGTTTGAGGAGTTTGTTAAAGAGCTCAATAAAAATAAATTGGGTCTATTTTTCACATCAGAGGTCCGAGAGAACGATCTACCCTTTTTGGATGTGGTGTTAAGTAAGGACGAACAGGGATTGATACAAACGAAAGTCCACAGGAAGCCCACAGCATCAAATAACTTGCTTCACTGGACAAGTCATCATCCAGTACCTCTGAAAAGAGGAATCCCAAAAGGCCAATATTTGAGACTACGTAGAAATTGCTCCTCGAATGATGTTTTTCATAAGCAAGCAAAAGATTTACAAAAAAGATTTTCAGAAAGGGGTTACCCCCCCTTTTATCCTGACTAAGGCGTATAAAGAAGCGGCTGAGAGGGATAGACAAGATCTGTTGATTCCTAGGGGAAAAGAAATGTCCAACTCAATGGTACGACTTATTGGTACCTTTGACAACTGTAGTAGGGAAGTTCTATCAATTTTTGAGAAACATTGGGGTATCTTGAGGGCTGACCCTAGTTTGGAAAAATATATTGCACCTAGACCATCAGTGACTTTTAAAAAAGGGAGAGCATTGAGGGATTGCTTAATCCACAGCTTTTATGAAGCCCCGAAAGCCACAGGGACATGGCTAGAAAAGAAAGTGACGGGGACGTATAAATGTGGCCATTGCAAATTTTGCAAATGGATCATACAGAGCAAAGAAGTAACAAGTGCATGCACTGGAAAAACTTACCAGGTACGGGAATTTGCTAATTGCAACTCCGAAGGAGTAATCTACTTGATCACATGTAATTGCCCTAAGAATTACATAGGGAAGACGAAAAGAGAACTACGCAAACGATTAGGTGAACACCTGGGAGATATCCGGAACATCAGGGATACCCCAGTATCTAGACATGTACGTATGGTCCATGGTGGAGACCTGCATAGTATAAACTTTAGAGTAATCGAGCAGGTGTCCCCGTCACCTAGAAAGGGAGATTGGAATAAGATTCTACTTCAAAAGGAATGTAAGTGGATCTATCAGTTCAAATCAGTTCACCCTGATGGGTTGAATGAACAATTGACCTTAAATTGCTTTTTATGAACCAAGTAGGAGAAAGACGTTTTTGCCTTTTAGTATAGCTGGTGTCATTGGTTCTTTATTTGCCTTCATGGGATGTATTGATCTAAAATTGGTCACCCCGTTCTTTAAAAATATTCTTTTTGCCCTATAGGGGCTGTCTTGACCCCATTTATAAGTGTGCATCATGGGAGTGCACTGCACATACGGTAGTCCAGGATATTGTACATAGGATTGAATGTTCTAAATAATATAATAAAACTAATGGTATCTACCTGAAAAATCCCCTTAAAGGGAAGATGGACTTGGCAATTATCTAATGAATATCTCTAGCCAAACATAATAAAACAATTAATTCTGTGATCCCCTGGCCGGAGTCTACATGCTCGAAAAACGTTTAGATTTATTCTATGGATGTGGAGGAAAAAGGACGTTGCTGCGGCTGAATAAGATCGCAGCAAGGTATTGTAATCTAAGTCCCGATTTGGCATATCTGCGCATGCCTGGCCTTTAGAAACGCCCAATGTAGTAAGCCGATGTAAGGGGAACAGAGCGCAGGCGTGCGATATAAGATGTATTGCGCGTCGCACGCCTGCGCCGTTAGATTGATCAGTACCCGGTCCGGAGGCGTGGAACGCATTGTGCGTTCCACTAATACTTCCGGACATTTGGCATAACTACGCATGCGTGTCTTTAAGGAACATCTCATGTAGCCAGCCGATCTGGGGGAATCAGAGCGCAGGCGTGTGATGTAAGATGTGCTGCGCGTCGCACGCCTGCGCTGTCAGATCGATCAGTACCTGGTCCGGAGGCATGGAACGCATTATGCGTTCCACTAACACTTCCGGATAGCGAAATACGCTATTCTGGCCTGCATACTATATTCCCGGATCAGGATGTGTTCCTTGGACTAGCGCCAGCCCTAAAAACATAAAGGGATTCTTTAAATGTATTCTGGAAGCAGATAGTAACTTATAGTTGTAAATAAGCTGTCCACCAATAGAAAGTTAGTAAAATGTCACATGACCTTAAGGGGAGGGTTTATCCCTATTTAAACCCCTGCTGCCTGTCCTCTTTGTATCATACCACTTTGATTCTTGAAGGTGATACATCTAAGGTAAGAGCAGCTTCATTTGAGCTGTGTAGTCTCTTGGTCTGTGGGTGGGCAACTAACGTGATGCACTAAGATGGGGTGAATTGGTCCATGATTGGGAGCCAATTTCTTTTTTGATTATTTCATTGCAAAATATATAAAAAATCTTGACTTTAACATACTTTTTTATAGGAAGCCATTGTGCTGTTTAACAAAAATCTCCTGATGAACTCCATCCACAATCGGGGCGGAGAGAAACGCGTCGAGATAAAATAGGAATTAATGCTGACATGAAAATGATATGTTCCCAGAGCAATTCCTAGAATGACAGATAAGTGACTTGGAACTAATTATTCCATATCTTGAAACCATAATCCCAAATGAATTGAGAGTGAGTTTTAGGGTACAGAAGGGAGAGCCGCCAAGGAATGGGGGCACCAAAAAACTGAGGGTGTGCTCCATTGCTAGGTAGAGGAAAGCTTATTAGGGACATTTATTATTATAAACAACCCCCTGTACTATACGAGATATGGTCTAATGTCACTATTGGAGTATCCGTTTCTAGGTTGGGTGAAAAATTTGTTGACACGATTTTTTGATTTAATACAGTTGCTGAGCCCTTTCTAGAATAGCAGTAAACTAGAAAGGGATATCTATCATTGTATGTGGTTCCTTTTCTATGAGACATGATTTATGTGTCTATACAAGTGTCTGCTATCTAGATGAGGATTTTCTCGAGTGCACTGATTTTTAAGTGGTAGTGGTTATATTTTGTCTATGAACCCTAAGTGATAATTTTCACGTGTGACCCTGGTGACCCAACACGCAGTAAGTGAGGGTCAGAGAAGGGAGAGCCGCCGAGGAATGGGGGCATCGTTTACATTAGGATGTACTCCATTGACAGGCAGTGATATATTGAATTAGGGTGAGAGGAAAGGGAATTTACCACCCCCCCCCCATTTTTGCCTCCTAATCTGACGAGGTATCTGTTTTTTGACATTTAAGGGTCTCAGAAATTTCAAATTGGGCTCATGGTATTGTCTATGCTACCATAGGAACTTTTTAGTCCACATTTGGTTTATGTTTTTGTTTTGGTTTTTAATGCATATGAATAAAGAAAGTTTTTAATAAGTAGGTAATTTCTGTCACAACACTTGTTAATTTCTTACCTATTCTACCTGTGATCTACTAATATTCAGTGATTGTAGATTGAAGCTTGAGCGATCAAAGAGAAAATAAAATGAAGATATAACATGTCAGACAATATCTGGAACATTTATTGGATGCGGAGCAAGGTTATAGCTGAGTTACAGGTTTTAAGACCAGATTCTAAGATTGTTCATGATTTCTTCGACTTTTTAGACGAAACCAGTCATTAACAGAATCTGTTCTTGTCTGTAAACCAGTCCGACCTCAACTCTTCCTTCTTTTATTGGACAGAGCAGCTTTTCTTGTTTCTGATGACTTTGTCAGCTTTCTTCCCATCTTTCATCTTCTTTAGTGCTTCTATGATCTAATTACGCAAGAATCAGAAATATGTTACTTATTACATAAAACAGGGAAGTGTTACATAATAATGCAGCCTACTGCACATTGCTACACAACCAACATCATACAGTCAATTTATGTGTCATCCATATGGTCTATTGCCCTAATGTACCCTCATCGTCTATTGAGACATAGCAGTTTTCTACAGAGAAATCATTGCATTGGCATTGCTATTTGCAATTGATCAAAACTGACTACAAATTATTTATATGATGCCCTAAAATGTACTAATCTCCTTTCCCTTTCCCTCTTCTAATATAATCTTATCTGCGAATTAAGACAATACTTCTTCCATTTTCTTACCAACCTCTTTCATAATATATCATTGTTATTTAAATGTTAAATTAATACAAATTATTGAAACAAAAGCTGATTCTACACTGTCCTTCTTGGTGGCATCGTATATGTAACACCACCATATGACTGTGAAGAAAAATGGCCACCAAATTTTTCAGAACGCTCTTCAAACCATTTGTTGGATTCGTAGGTCGCATTTTATTTTTTCAAATTAAACATGCTTTTAAAATTAACTCATACCCGATTAAGATGTGAATAAACATCCCAGGTAGGGGTCTGCAAGAATGAAATGTGCTCAGGAGCTAAGCCTCCTTCACATGCAGGAGATGCTGGCTGTCTTACATATCCTGCATTTGTGTATTAAGGGGCTTTCCACTAACATGCAGGAGATGCTGGCTGTCTTACATATCCTGCATTTGTGTATTAAGGGGCTTTCCACTACTGGAGAACCCCAGTTTAATCAGTTGAGAGCCCTAATCAAAAACAGCATGTATTCTCCATGTACAGTGGTGCCATTCTAGTGATGTCAGAGCCACTATTCCCGTAAAGTCATGTTGCTTGTTGTGTCACGTGTCATCTGCAGCCAATAAAGGACACTCATCAGTTGCAGCGCATCAATACTCTATCAGGGAAGATGTCCACTCTGATGAAATAGTAAAGGCTGCAGGTGATGAGCAGGTGCTCAGTGGCTGCAGCTGGCACATCACACAACAAGTTACGTCACGCTTTTGAAGCACCAATCGATAGAATGGTGTCATTGCAGGAGGTGAGTGTACACGGATTTTCTTTTAATTAGTGTCATGAATTAATTAAAATTGAGTTGTGCAGTAGAAAATACCCCTTTTAACAGCCGCAGCTGGAGTTGAGTTTTGACCTTTTCTGTTGAGATGCCACTATAAATTTCTGACAAATGGAATTTAAAGGGAACCCGTCAGGTCCAATATGCATCCAGAACCACAAGCAGTTATGGTTGCATATTGCTAATCCCTGCCTAACCGTTCCTGTATACACTAGCATAGATAAAGAGATCTTTAGAAAAAGTATTTCTAAAGATCTTTCATCGTATGCTAATGTGCGAGGGAACTATTCCCTGGGCATTAGTGCCCCTTGCTAGTCAGCTCCATTAGCATATTTGCACGCCCCTGTGGGTGTACTAACATTCTAATTAATGTGCAGTGTCAGAGGATGATCTCACTCACCTCTCCGCTGCCATCGCCGCCCGACGATGGATTTCGGCTCAGTGCGCATGACCCCAGAGTTTTGGTCATGCGCACTACTTCAGTTTGAAGCCAGGACACGTACACCCGGCTTCATAGTGCGCATGACCGAAACTCCAGGGTCATGAGCACTGAGCCGAAATCCAGTGTCGGGTGGTGATGGCAGCCGGAGAGGTGAGGTAAGTGAGATCATCCTCTGATGCTACGCATTTCATTAGCATGCTAGCACACCCACAGGGGCATAATAACATGCTAATGGATCCGACTAGCCAGGGGAACTAACGCCCAAGGGACTAGTTCCCTCGCTCATTAGCATACGATAAAAGATCTTTAGCAATACTTTTTCTAAATATCCCTTTATCTATGCTAGTGTATACAGGGACGGTTAGGCAGGGATTAGAAATATGTACCCAAAACTGCTTGTGGTTCTGGGTGCATATTGCACCTGACAGGTTACCTTTAAATAGAGCAAATTTCAGTGTGTGCACTTCCATCGGCTCCTGCGACACAACCATGGCGTACTGATTGATTATCATGGCAGAGGGGTGTCTGGTGGATGCAATTAAGGGGAATCAAAACGTCAATCTACTCTAAATTGAGATCAATAAAAACATTCATTCACCATACAAAAAAACGAGCCCTTACTCAACAAAAAAAATAAAAGAAAATGTTACAGGTCTTGTAAAATAGCAACTGAAAGCAAAGTAAAAAAATAAATAAATATAATTCAGAAGTTTTCTCCATCACTTATATACTGGAAGAAAAAGAAAGAGGATGAAAGTTTGGTGACTGTAAATAACTACCTTTCCAGGTCATTTTTTTACCACACAATGAACAATGTAAGAACAAAATAGGATAAAAAAAATCAAAAAGCACAATATAAGAAATTGCCAGGGAAAATTCACGGTAATTCCTGCCTGAGGGTACGTGCCCACATTGCAGAAATTTCTGCACACAATCTGCATCTCTGAGCAAGAAAAACGAAGCGGCAAAAACACGTGTTTTGCAGCATTTTTCTATGCGTTTTTGGCATGTGTTTTTTTTTATAGCGATTGATGGGGAAGATGTAGCCAAAAACATTGAAAGAATGGACATGCTGCAGATTAATTTCTGCATTAAATTTTCAAGGAAAAAATCTTGAACGTGTGCACAACACTTCCCGATTCTCACTGCCTTTGCTGGCATCAGGATTTGCTTCCAGTTTTATGACAAATCTGCAAGCAAAAACGCATAAAAAAACAAGGCGAAGATGCAACGTGTGCACACAGTCTGCTGCAGATTTCTGGAAAATCCGCGGCTTTTCCGCGAGAAATCCGCGGCAAAATCCGCGCATTTTCCGCAGCGTGGGCACATAGCCTTTAGTCTGTCTAACTAAAGAGCATTCACTGAAACTACAAGGAGTCACTAATATACACCCTTTAATCCTTAATTATAAAATTAAAAATAGACAACAAAAACAACTAATTAAATATGGTATTAATTACACACAATTTTATAAGCAGCATTGCCACCAATATAAAAAAAAAGCGTCCAAATATTTTTCTATTTAATACACCTCAATCCTTAGTATCTTAACGTGTTTCGCTAGCCCAATTCAGGGCAGGTCGCCAGGAGACGTACTAAGCGTTAATTCGAAAAAACTGGCAATTTCATTTCTAACTAAAATGGAGTCTCATTGGCAAAGCAATAAATGTGCTTTATCAGACAAATGCTCCGTCATTGCAGCCCTGTATGTTACTTTGAAATGCTGCTGGGTTTCAGAGAAAATAATGCAAAAAAAGGGAATTTTGTTTACTTACCGTAAATTCCTTTTCTTCTAGCTCCTATTGGGAGACCCAGACAATTGGGTGTATAGCTTCTGCCTCTGGAGGCCACACAAAGTATTACACTTTTAAAAAAGTGTAACCCCTCCCCTCTGCCTATACACCCTCCCGTGGATCACGGGCTCCTCAGTTTGGTGCAAAAGCAGGAAGGAGAAAACTTATAAATTGGTCTAGGGTAAATTCAATCCGAAGGATGTTCGGAGAACTGAAGACCATGAACCCAAAGAACAAATCAACATCAACAACATGTGTACACAAAGAACAACCAGCCCGAAGGGCACAGGGGCGGATGCTGGGTCTCCCAATAGGAGCTTGAAGAAAAGGAATTTACGGTAAGTAAACAAAATTCCCTTTTTCTTTGTCGCTCCATTGGGAGACCCAGACAATTGGGACGTCCAAGAGCAGTCCCTGGGTGGATAAAGCAATACCTCAATAAAAAGAGCCGAAAACGGCCCCCTCTTACAGGTGGGCAACCGCCGCCTGGAGGACTCGCCTACCTAGACTGGCGTCTGCCGAAGCATAGGTATGCACTTGATAGTGCTTCGTGAAAGTGTGCAGACTAGAACACGTAGCTGCCTGACACACCTGCTGAGCCGTCGCCCGGTGCCGCAATGCCCAGGACGCACCTACGGCTCTGGTAGAATGGGCTTTCAACCCTGAAGGAAGTGGAAGCCCAGAAGTACGGTAGGCCTCGAGAATCGGTTCCTTGATCCACCGAGCCAAGGTTGACTTGGAGGCCTGAGAGCCCTTACGCTGGCCAGCGACAAGGACAAAGAGCGCGTCTGAACGGCGCAGGGGCGCCGTGCGAGACACGTAGAACCGGAGTGCTCTCACTAGATCCAAAGAGTGCAAATCCTTTTCACACTGGTGAATTGGATTAGGGCAAAAGGAAGGCAAGGAGATATCCTGATTTAGATGAAAAGGGGATACCACCTTAGGGAGAAATTCCGGGACAGGACGCAGAACCACCTTATCCTGGTGGAAAACCAGGAAGGGAGCTTTGCATGACAGCGCTGCAAGCTCAGACACTCTGCGAAGTGATGTGACTGCCACCAGGAAGGCCACCTTCTGAGAAAGACGGGAGAGAGAGACATCCCGCAGCGGCTCAAAAGGCGGCTTTTGAAGAGCCGTCAGGACCCTGTTAAGATCCCAAGGTTCCAACGGACGTTTGTAAGGTGGAACCATGTGGCAAACCCCCTGCAGGAACGTGCGGACCTGCGGAAGCCTGGCTAGACGCGTTTGAAAAAACACGGAGAGCGCCGACACTTGGCCCTTGAGAGAGCCGAGAGACAAACCCTTGTCCATTCCAGATTGTAGGAATGAAAGAAATGTGGGTAATGCAAACGGCCATGGAGGAAAACCATTATCAGAGCACCAGGATAAGAAGATTTGCCAAGTCCTGTGATAGATCTTGGCGGACGTTGGTTTCCTGGCTTGTCTCATGGTGGCAATGACATCCTGAGATAACCCTGAAGACGCTAGGAGCCAGGACTCAATGGCCACGCAGTCAGGTTGAGGGCCACAGAATTCAGATGGAAAAACGGGCCTTGTGACAGCAAGTCTGGGCGGTCTGGAAGTGCCCACGGTTGACCCACCGTGAGATGCCACAGATCCGGATACCACGACCGCCTCGGCCAGTCTGGAGCGACGAGAATGGCGCGACGGCATTCGGACCGGATCTTGCGTAGTACCCTGGGCAGCATCGCCAGAGGGGGAAACACGTATGGCAGTCGAAACTGCAACCAATCCTGGACCTAATCGTCCGCTGCCAGAGCTCTGTGATCCTGAGACCGTGCCATGAAGGCCGGGACCTTGTTGTTGTGTCGTGACGCCATGAGATCGACGTCCGGCGTTCCCCAGCGGCGACAGATCTCTCGAAACACGCCTGGGTGAAGAGACCATTCCCCTGCGTCCATGCCCTGACGACTGAGAAAATCTGCTTCCCAGTTTTCTACGCCCGGGATGTGAACTGCGGAGATGGTGGAGTCTGTGTCTTCCACCCACTGCAGAATCCGCCGGACTTCCTGGAAGGCTTGACGACTGCGAGTGCCGCCTTGGTGGTTGATGTAGGCGACGGCAGTGGCGTTGTCCGACTGGATTCGGATCTGCCTACCCTCCAGCCACCGATGGAAAGCCAATAGGGCTAGATATACTGCCCTTATTTCCAGGATATTGATCTGAAGGGACGATTCTATTGGAGTCCAGGTTCCTTGAGCCCTGTGGTGGAGAAAAACCGCTCCCCAACCTGACAGGCTCGCGTCCGTGGTGACCACGGCCCAGCTTGGGGGTAGGAAGGATTTTCCCCGGGCCAGAGATGTGGGTAGGAGCCACCACTGAAGTGATGTTTTAATTGCGAGGGAAAGAGAGATGTTCTTGTCGAGGGAAGCAGCACTCTTGTCCCATTTGCGAAGAATGTCCCATTGGAGTGGCCGTAGATGGAATTGCGCGAACGGCACTGCCTCCATAGCTGCAACCATCTTCCCCAGGAAGTGCATGAGGCGCCTTAAGGGGTGTGACTGACTCCAAAGAAGTGACTGCACCCCCGCCTGCAGAGAAAGCTGTTTGTCCCGCGGTAGCATGACTAACGCTGGCTGGGTATGAAATTCCATAAAACTGAGGAGCCCGTGATCCACGGGAGGGTGTATAGGCAGAGGGGAGGGGTTACACTTTTTTAAAAGTGTAATACTTTGTGTGGCCTCCAGAGGCAGAAGCTATACACCCAATTGTCTGGGTCTCCCAATGGAGCGACAAAGAAAAGGGAGTAGAAAAGGGACAAAAGTCATTTGGGTGAGGTCATGGGTCCCCATTGATTTGACGGCCTATGCACAGAGAATGAACTGTCAATCAAGCCAAGCCAGGTGGAGAACCACCCAAGCTTTTCTTCCCCTAGTCAGGACTCACTAAATTATTTTTCAACTAATATTCATATAGCATAGCATTCTACATTAAAACATCAATGTGAAGCATTGAGGTGGACATACCATTGGTGCAGCCTGTACAATTGCACAGGGGCTCATTAGGTTAGGGACGCCCACTGTCATCCTAAAAGCAATTTCCTACTATCAAATAGATTGGTTATAAGGGCTTGAATTAATAAACTCCATAACTCAAAATTACTGGAAAATTGTTAGAGAAATTTCTTATGGATACTTTATGTTGAACTAAGGGATAAGAGGGGGTCCTTAAATAGCTCTTGTACAGGAGTCCTTAAAGCCTGCTTTACACTTTACAATTAAGCATACGATATCGTATGCGATCGTACCCGCCCCCATCGTATGTGCGGCACGTTCAATTTGTTGAACATGTCGTACAGACGAATAACCCCCCATCACACGTACGTACCCGTCCATACGACCTCGATGTGGGCGGCGAACATCCACTTCCTGGAGTGGGAGGGACATTCGGCGTCACATCGACGTCACGCGGCAGCCGGCCAATAGAAGCGGAGGGGCGGAGATGAGCGGGACGTAAAAATCCCGCCCACCTCCTTCCTTCCGCATTGCCGGCGGGAGCCGCAGGACGTAGGTAAGATCTGTTCATCGTTCCCGGGGTGTCACACACTGCGATGTGTGCTACCTCGGGAAGATTGAACCTCACGTTCAATTTTTAGGAAATGAACAACGTGCATGCGATGAACGCTTTACCATTCAATCGCAATCGCACGTAGCTGTTACATGCTACAATGTAACTTACGATGCCAGATATGCGTCACTTACGACGTGACCCCACCGATACATCGTAAGATATATTGTAGCGTGTAAAGCGCCCTTAAGTCTGGGTCCACCACTAGTGAAGCATGTCCCCATGTGGTAAATTCTGCATAAATCGCCTCACAGGTTCTCTTGATCATAACCTTTGCTACTTATAACTAGAAAAGAGCGAATCTGAAGTTCCGTGTTCATGCCACAGACAAATGTTTCCTCTATAATATAATTAATATATCAACACTTGCATCTTTTGGATATGGAAACCCGCCACACTCGAGTTTAGAGAAGATCAACTCATCATTGACTTTCACTTCGAAGCTTCCTGAAAATACAATAATAAAATTAATTTACAGTTAAACAAATACCAATATTACCATTGTATCTAATAATAAATAAAACACAATCCTTGTCCAGTATGGTTTGAATTTAACACTAAGAAACCCAATGGGGTTTGAAGAATATCCGATATTCTTCCCTAAAATATCATACTGTATACGGCTCACCCTTAGCACATGCTATAATCAAAACGGGATTATTAAAGAGAAGAAAACCCTGCATTCCATGAAATACATGTGACCTGAGAGAAGGCGTCTTTTGGACTTCTGGTACACAGTGTTAAACAAATATGAGGTAAAAATAAATTAATAAAATAAATAAAATGGGCAAACTCATAGTAACAAACTCATATAGAGCTGATGTCAGGTTATGAATTTGTGCTACCTGTCCGACCTGGAAAACTAAAGAGCCAAAGTATTCTAATGAGGTCAATAGCCTATAATAACAGCTCTGGCTGTTTTGGAGGGTGTGGACTTTTTAACCCCATCTTATCCAGAGCATAAAACTTATTGTGTAACTGCTTTCAATATTCTTTCATTGTAACAGAAAATTATAATTTAATTTTATTTATTTAGGAGAAAAAAAAGTATGGAGGTAAAGGCTTGTGAACCGTGGTAGATAGGAAAATCTCTTTAGATGTTATCTAGGATACGGTAAAGCTATAATATCTATTGGAACCCACATTTAGGGCCTGCACCTATCAAGAGAATGGAGGTCAGTCTGATGATCTGTGAAAGGAGATATAGCTATAGTCTCACTACTCACATCTATAGGAGAATAAAACAGAAAACACTGATGACACTTCCTAACAGACAAGTGTGAACAGGTGCATACTGACATGAAACATACTCCCTATCAGACAAGTGTGAACAGGTGCATACTGAACATGAAACATAACTCCCTATCAGACAAGTGTGAACAGGTGCATAGTGAACATGAAACATACTCCCTATCAGACAAGTGTGAACAGGTGCATACTGATATGAAACATAACTCCCTATCAGACAAGTGTGAACAGGTGCATACTGAACATGAAACATACTCCCTATCAGACAAGTGTGAACAGGTGCATACTGAACATGAAACATACTCCCTATCAGACAAGTGTGAACAGGTGCATACTGAACATGAAATATACTCCCTAACAGACAAGTATGAACAGGTGCATGCTGAACATGAAACATATTATTGAGTATGATCTATATGAGAATAGACCTTCCAGAGAAGTGACTGGAGGGGAAAGTTTATGGGTAGCTACGTCAATGTTCACATTGGCATTTGCCTGGAGAGAGGGGTTGTTCAAGAAGTAGGCAATTTATGACATATGCGGTCGATGCATGAAATGGAAAACATCTGTAACACACTAGAAAGTATTCAGAAATGAATTAATAATAATAAAAATGTATCGTAGTACTATCACAAGATTACATCTCAATACTGACCTATACCAGGAACAGGCTCATTTATAGAGGATTATTAGAAATAATACTCACCAACTCTGCCAACACCACCACTAATGTCCGCATCAGGTACATGCTCCTTGATTTCAGAGGCAAGCTCCTGATAACGGGGCTCATATCCTCATCTTCCACTAAAAAGCAGAAAGAAGAAAGTGTCATCAATTAACATTTGGATCGCTAAATTCACTTTTACATCAGATTCCTGTCCATTTATCTATGTGTTACACTTATAACAGTACACTTATTAATACCCATAATATAAACTTGACGGAGGTACAATATTTAAGAGGTGTCAGGAAATCTTGCAGAAATCACCTAGAAAATCTTACAAATTTTCAAGAAGAGACATAAATGGGCAGGAGGACAACGTCTGTGATCTTAATCCTTGTCTGGTACCATGGGGTCAATGTGATCTCATGCAGATTGATTGGTACAACTAGTGATTTTTTTTTCATGGTGCAAGACAAGGGTAAATTTCTAGAGAACATAAACCCACGTAACGATAGAGATCAGCGCTCTAGTATATGATTTAACTGCACAGTAAAACTTACCAGTATTCTACATGGATCTTCATGGTTTGTGTTTGTGTCTGCATGCTGCTGATTCCTGGGGATGGTGGAGGCTGCAGTCAGTGCTCAGAATCTGATGGGAGCGGCAGAGGAGGATCAGGCTTGGAGATCTGCCTAGTCATTCCACTAGTGTTTTCTCTGTCATGTGACTTGTAATTTGAAACCAGCAACACAATACCCTGCTTGGCTTACATATTAGACAATTCTCGTGGGAGGAAAAAGATAGGAACTGCGTAGAAACATAGCATCTCCAAGGCGACACAGACCTAAGTTCGGACTTTTCTATGGCAACTTTGTGTAGTAAATGGAAATCACATGAAGAGAGCTCACATTGTGTAAACCAGCTCTGCTACAGCAAGACTATAGGTTTCTTGTCACAATGAAATTTTAGTGAGTTTTTGATGCTGCGTATTTCTGCTGCACCTAAAAAACTGCAGCGTCTAAGGCTACTTTCACACCTCCGGTTTTTCTTCTGCGGCACAATCCGGCACTTTGCAGGAAAATCGCAACCGGTTTTTTTTGCTGCCGGTTGCGATTTTCCTGCATAGACTTTAATTAGTGCTGCATTGTGCCGCATGGCCTTGCGTTCCATCCGGTTTTTGCCGCATGCAGCAGATTTATCCGATGCGGCGGCCGGATGGAACGTTGCCTGGCACGTTTTTTCGTGCGGCAAAAAAAAACCGCATCGCGCCGCATTCGGCCGATGCGGCGCATCTCTCAATGCATGCCTATGGCGGCCGGATGCGGCGCGATGCGGCAAATACCGCATTCGGCCGCCGCATGCGTTTTTTGCCACTGCGCATGCTCAGTAGCATGCCGCAAGCGGCAAAAACCGGGCGGGCCGCATGGGAAAAACTTATGCAAAGGATGCGGTGTTTTCACCGCATCCGTTGCATAGCTTGCACAGCCGGATTGAGCCGCAGGGCTCAAGCCGGATGTGTGAAAGTAGCCTTAGGCTGTGTGCACATGTGGCAGGTTTTCCATGTTTTTGATGCGTTTTTTCAGTGCAGATTTGTCACAAATTCTGAAAGGTTTCCTGATGCCAGCAAAGTTAATGAGGATCCTGAAGTCTCATGGACACATTGAGTATTTTCTCCTTGCAGATTTGGTGTGATTTAAATATGTAACATGTGAAGGGACATACTAAAAAGAATGCTGAAAAGGAATAAATAAAAAGAATGAGGATAATAACTTATTAGGTGTATATTATGTAGATCTATAAAAGGTTTCTTTGGCAAGTTAGACATGGAATTAACTTTATATATGAGCATTATAGGTGTGGAATGACCTTGAAATATCTGTAGATTACAGGAAAATGAACGCATATGCCATATAACCAGGTGTATATTATGTTACCTGAGCATTATAGGTGTGGAATGATCATGAAATATCTGTAGATAATAGGAGAATGAACGCATATGGCATATAACCAGGTGTATATTATATTACCTGAGCATTATAGGTGTGGAATGACCTTGAAATATCTGTAGATTACAGGAAAATGAACGCATATGCCATATAACCAGGTTTATATTATGTTACCTGAGCATTATAGGTGTGGAATGATCATGAAATATCTGTAGATAATAGGAAAATGAACACATATGCCATATAACCAGGTGTATATTACGTTACCTGAGCATTATAGGTGTGGAATGATCATGAAATATATGTAGATAATAGGAAAATGAACACATATGCCATATAACCAGGTGTATATTACATTACCTGAGCATTATAGGTGTGGAATGATCATGAAATATCTGTAGATTACAGGAAAATGAACGCATATGCCATATAACCAGGTGTATATTATGTTACCTAAGCATTATAGGTGTGGAATGATCATGAAATATATGTAGATAATAGGAGAATGAACGCATATCCTATATAACCAGGTGTATATTACGTTACCTGAGCATTATAGGTGTGGAATGATCATGAAATATATGTAGATAATAGGAGAATGAACGCATATGCCATATAACCAGGTGTATATTATGTTACCTAAGCATTATAGGTGTGGAATGATCATGAAATATATGTAGATAATAGGAGAATGAACGCATATCCTATATAACCAGGTGTATATTACGTTACCTGAGCATTATAGGTGTGGAATGATCATGAAATATCTGTAGATTACAGGAAAATGAACGCATATGCCATATAACCAGGTGTATATTATGTTACCTGAGCATTATAGGTGTGGAATGATCATGAAATGCATTCATGTGACCGATCAGCTGACACCTTGGCACATTATTCAAAGATGTAAAATAATGACAACTGCATTGTAATAAAATAGGTTTGGTAACCAGACAGTTTCTAGGTTCAGTGGTAACCTAGAGCATCCTACAAAGAAGATAGCAGAACTTAAGTTCAGAACGAGAGATGAGCGGACCCATGGAAGTTCAGTTTGGCGGGTTCAGCCAGACTTTAGATAAAGTTCAGTTTGGGACCCGGACCTGACCTGAACCCCAATTAAAGTCACTAATTGGGCAGTTTGGGTCTCTGCCTACATGCAGCCAGCCAAAAACAGAACACTTCCATTGGCGGGTGAGCGAGGTTTTTCCATATTTTGTTTTTGTACACATTACATCCGATCATGCTGTTGTTACCCTGAGTGCAAGCCATTCAGACACTGCTAGCGGCTCACACTTGTCTGAGCACCAAGCATACCCAGGCCCAGCGATGCTCACACGAGTGGTTTGTATACGTAAAGTACCCGAACTCTGTTTTTTTGGTAAAGTTTGTGGCATGAACACTGAACTTCATAAAGTCTGTGTTTGCGTCAAACAGCCTACCTCGAGTTCACTCAGCTCTAGTCAAAACATATCCATTGAGTTAATGTGATATCAGTCCTTGATATTGAAGAGAGTGGCAGAACCATTTAAATCATGTTGGGCCCAATACACACGTCCCTGATAAAAACGCACTTTTTCACGGTCCATGATGTGGGTGCATATGTGTGTGCATGTTCCATGTGTGTTTAGCGTGTGCTGTCAGTATGCTCTCCGTGTGCTCTCTGTGATAGCACATGGACAGCAGGAACTTCCATACTCACCTGTCCCTGGTGCTGCCGCTTCCGAGTTCACAGTTCAGTGAATATGCATGAGCATAATAAGTGGGCCCAGAAACAAATGACATCAGCACCGAAGACAGCATTGCTGGAGACAGGTGAGTGTAAAAAATAATTTTATTTCAAAGACAAGTATTTTCTCCAGTACGTGTCACATGGATCAAGTTAGTGTGCAGTCTGTGTGACATCAGTGCTGCCGGAGAAACATGGACTTGCCTCCGTGCGGAACACATGGACATGTGTGTGCGCCACACGGATACACGTCCCTGAAAAAACAAGGATGTGTGCGCAGACCCACTGATTTTAATGGGTCTGTGGTGATTGTCCGTGTCTCTTGTACGTATGAAAATGGACGTCATACATATCAGAATCATGGACGTGTCAATGGGGCCTTAAGAGTATCCAAAATATCTGTTTAACATGGATTAAAGTAAAGTTGTCTGAATATATGGACTTTTGGTCAGTGCCACGACTATTCCCTTCTTCTGTGAATGCATACAAAGATAGCCGAGAGCTGATACAAATAAATGTTTTATATACAGTGAGTACGGAAAGTATTCAGACCCCTTTAAATTTTTCACTCTTTGTTTCATTGCAGCCATTTGGTAAATTCAAAAAAGTTCATTTTTTTTCTCATTAATGTACACTCTGCACCCCATCTTGACAGAAAAACAGAAATGTAGAAATTTTTGCAAATTTAATAAACAAGAAAAACTGAAATATCACATGGTAGTAAGTATTCAGACCCTTTGCTCAGACACTCATATTTAAGTCACATGCTGTCCATTTCCTTGTGATCCTCCTGGAGCTGGTTCTACTCCTTCATTGGAGTCCAACTGTGTTTAATTAAACTGATAGGACTTGATTTGGAAAGGCACATACCTGTCTATATATGACCTCACAGAGCATGTCAGACCAAATGAGAATTATGAGGTCAAAGGAACTGCCCAAGGAGCTCAGAGACAGAATTGTGGCAAGGCATAGATCAGGCCAAGGTTATAAAATAATTCCTGCAGTACTCAAGGTTCCTAAGAGCACAATGGCCTCCATAATCCTTAAATGGAAGACGTTTGAGACCACCAGAATTCTTCCTAGACCTGGCCATCCAGCCAAACTGAGCAATCGTGGGAGAAGAGCCTTGGTGAGAGAGGTAAAGAACCCCAAGATCACTGTGGCTGAGCTCCAGAGATGCAGTACTAAGGAACAATTAATGTGGAACTGTTACTGCACTGCATCCAGGAGAGGTATAATGCAGGGGTTTAAGTCAATGCATTTCGAAGTGTTAATCCTCTTCTTCATCAGGAGTCAACTAGTATGGATTTCCTGATGAAGAAGTGGGGTAACACTTCGAAACATATTATACCTCTCCTTGATATGTGTCGTATCTCCAGCAGCGCAGTAACAGTTCCACATTTACAGTGTTCTCGAGTGATCTTTGGCTTCTTAGAATGTAGACTCTGCAGCAGCTGGTTACAGGCTTTACATCTGGTTGTACGATACACAACCTAATAAAGTGAGCATATTCCCTTACTACTTTTGTTCCTTGTTACTGGGTAAGACCCTATTGCGCTCTCTTCCCTCCAGTTTTTTACCCAGAGATGCAGTAGGGAAATGGGAGAAGGTTCCACGAAGTCAACTATCACTGCAGCCCTCCCCCAGTCGGGCCTTTATGGCAGAGTGGCCCAATGGTAGCCTCTCCTCAGTGCAAGACATATTAGAGCTCGCATAGAGTTTACAAAAAAAAAACCACATGAACGCCCAGACTATGAGAAATACGATTCTCTGGTCTGATGAGTTGAAGATAGAATGTTTTGGTGATAATTTTAAGCGGTATGTGTGGAGAAAACCAGGCACTGCTCATAACCTGCCCAATACAATCCCAACAGTGAAACATGGTGGTAGCAGCATCATGCTATGGTGATGTTTTCCAGCTGCAGGAACAGGACAACTGGTTGCAATTGAAGAAAAGATGAATGCGGCCAAGTACAGAGATATCTTTTAAGAAAACCTCTTCCAGAGTGCTCTGGACCTCAGACTTGGCCGAAGGTTCACCTTTCAAGAAGACAATGACCCTAAACACAGAGCTAAAATAACAAAGCAGTGGCTTCAGAACAACTCTGTGACCATTCTTGACTGTCCCAGCCAGAGCCCTGACCTAAACCCAATTGAGCATCTCTGGGGAGACCTGGAAATGGCTGTCCACCAATGTTCACCATTCAATCTGATGTAACTGGAGATAATCTGCAAGGAAGAATGGCAGAGGATCCCCAAATCCAGGTGTGAAAAACTTGTTGCATCATTCCCAAGAAGACTCATGGCTGTAATAACTCAAAAGGTGCTTCTACTCAATACTAAGCAAAGGGTCTGAATACTTATGACCATGTGATATTTCAGTTTTTCTTGTTTAATATTTCAAATTTCAAAGAAAGACCTAGCGTCACCTGTCACAGGTGCTCAGGAGGAAAAAATGGAGTATAAAGAGGGTAACTCCGGCACACCGTTATGCCTCGCAATGGAAAGTCAAGAAGTAAAACGTCTGTATTTGTCTCAGATTATTTATTGAAAAAAAGAGGTACAATTGCAGAAGGTCCACTTTAAAACGTTTCAGCCTTCGTTTCGGCCTTCATCTGGTCGGACAGACTGACTACAATTGGGGATATGGGGTATCCCGTGGAGAATCAATGGTAAGATCTCATCTATGCTTATGGTTTCTTCTGAAGGGGTTCTTGGCTTATATGTACGTGACGCACAGCTCAATCAGAGCTGAAAAGGCCAATCCGTATATGTGTGGCTAGATGACGAAAACCGTTACGGTTAGGGTACTGTGAGACTGAAAATAGTGCGCATAGCGCAAAATGGAAATTCCTTGAAAAACTTGTATATGGCTGGGTAATATATTATATTCAGGTCATAGTCCAAAACAATAATTTTGAGGAAAAATGCTTGTTTTTTTCATAGAGTCAGAGGTTCTAAATGTTCAGGAACATGGGCTAAGCACGGAACTGTGGGTATAGCGGTTGCTGGGTAACAAACCTAGGTATGAGGAGACCAGAGGAGGTGAACCGCGTGCGTGCCCAGCGCGTCCGGCAAGTTTTTCTTGTTTAATAAACTTGCAAAAATGTCTATATTTCTGTTTTTTTTCTCCTGTCAAGATGCGATGCGGAGTCTACATTAACCCCTTCAGCCCCCGGGCACTTTCCGTTTTTGCGTTTTTGCTTTTTGCTCCTTTTCTTCCGAGAGCCGTAACTTTTTTATTATTCCGTCAATCTTGCCATATGAGGGCTTGTTTTTTGCGGGACGAGTTGTACTTTTAAATGAAACCATAGGTTTTACCATATATTGTACTGGAAAACAGCAAAAAAATTCCAAGTGTGGAAAAACTGCAAAAAAAAGTGTGATTGCACAATAGTTTTTGGGATGTTTTATTCACCGTGTTCACTATATGGTAAAACTGATGTGTGGGTGTGGTGCCTCAGGTCGGTGCGAGTTTGTAGACACCAAACATGTATAGGTTTACTTGTATCTAAGGGGTTAAAAAAATTCACAAGTTTGTCCAATAAAAGTGGCGCGCGTTTTGCGCCATTTTCCGAAACACGTAGCGTTCTTATTTTTTGGGATCTATGGCGCAGTGATGGCTTATTTTTTGCGTCTCGAGCTGACGTTTATAATGGTACCATTTTTGCGCAGATGCTACGTTTTGATCGCCTGTTATTGCATTTTGCGTAAAACTTGCGGCGACCAAAAAATGTAATTTTGGCGTTTGGAATTTTTTTGCCACTACGCCGTTTACCAATCAGATTAATTGATTTTATATTTTGATAGATCGGGCATTTCTGAACATGGCGATACCAAATATGTGTATATTTATTTATTTTTTAACCCTTTAATTTTCAATGGGGGGAAAGGGGGGTGATTTGAACTTTTAGGTTTTTTGTTTTTTTTAAAACTTTTTTTTTTACTTTTTTTTTTTATTTTACTAGTCCCCCTAGGGGGCTATAGCAATCAGCAATCCGATCGCTGATCGCTATCTGCTGATCACAGCAATACAGCTGTAAACAGCAGATTCAGTCACTTTGGTTTTCCCTCTGCTCTCGGCCGAGGGAAAACGAAAGTGAAACATCATAGCAGCAGGCGTCATCACATGACCCTGTGCTACGATGCCAACCACCGATAGTCACGTGATAACACACGTGACTTCCGGTGGGGGCGGCGGTAAGTAACAAACATGGCCGCGAGCATTTAAATCTTGCTGCCAGACTTTGGCAGCAAGATTTAAGGGGTTAATGGCCGCGGGTTGAAGCGATTCCACCCGCGGCTAGCAGGCACACATGTCAGCTGTTGAAAACAGCTGATATGTGTGCCGATCCACGCCGCCTGCCCGCGGCAGGGGGCGGGGCTTAACGGGACACGATCCTGGACGGATAGATCCGTCCAAGGTCGTGAAGGGGTTAATGAGAAAAAAAATGAACTTTTTTTAATTTATCAAATAGCTGCAGTGAAACAAAGAGTGAAAAATGTAAAGGGGTCTGAATACTTTCCGTACCCACTGTAAATATTTACCTTCATTCTGTATGTCATCGTTAGTAAGTTCTGCAACCACTATTGCTACAATGTATTATTTGCAACAGGATACAATGACAATATAGCATTGCTCTCATATGTGGTCACAATATTGCAAAAGGGAAAATTTACAGTTATTACAAAAGCATTATCTTTAATATTAGTGAGTGTTAAAATCTCAGAAAGCACGCATAAGGCCGGATTCACACTTCTGTGGTTCATGGTCTGTGCATAGACCGAAATGAATGGATCTTTCATGGTTCACCTGACTCATTCACACATCCGTGCTATTGGTTCTCTCTATCCACAATGGGCGGACTAGCTACGCCTCTCCTGACCCAAATGTCACAGTCTCAGGCCTCATTCAGACGTCCATGTTGAGCATACGTGTTATATCCGTTTTTTCACAGATAGAGCCCATACCCACTTTAATCTATGATGCTATTCACATGTCAGTATATGTGCAAAACAGAAGGAGACATCTCCTTTTTCTTTACCGTTCCTTTGGGAGACCCAGACCATAGGGTGCCTCTAATACTCTTGCCAGGGGATCCCTATCCTCTGACCTCCGTCCATCAGAGATCACAGAGGATTCATCATCAGGTCCCAGACCCCGTCCTTCTAAGAGAAGGCGAAGGGTTTCCTTCCCCCCCTCATCTGACCACCTCAGGTGGAAAGGGAAAATGGTCATCAGAACCACGCTTTGGAAAGCGTTTGTCAGGACAGGCCCTGGGTTTGGTCACAGCGGTCTGAAAACTGGAGTGGTTAAAGAACACACTCTTTACTCTCTTAGGCGAGGTAAACTGATGCTTTTCTGCCAGAGAGGGTTGCTCCTCTGATACTGGCGGATTGAGATCCAGTACAGAATTAATAGAAGCAATCAAGTCACTAACATCTGAGTCACCCTCGGAGAGATCGATGGGGTACATAGCCTCCGAGCCCCCCGTGAGGGCATCCTCCCCATCTTGAGAGTCAGCTCTTGAGTCAGAGCCGCGGGATGAGGAGGGGGAGGAAACCCTGCGCCTTCTCTTAGAAGGACGGGGTCTGGGACCTGATGATGAATCCTCTGTGAGCTCTGATGGACGGAGGTCAGAGGATAGGGATCCCCTGGCAAGAGTATTAGAGGCACCCTATGGTCTGGGTCTCCCAATACGGAACTATAAGAAAAAGAATTTACGGTAAGTAAACAAAATTCTCTTTTTTTCCAGCAGCACGGATGACAAGGGCCAATACAAGTCTATGGGTCCATGAGAAATACGTACAGCACGCAGATGGCGTCCATATGCTGTACAAGTTTAACATTGAAAAGTATAAGAGAAGCTTTGTAATTTTATTTATTTATTGATGCATCCATGAAAAACACTGATAAAAATTATGGTAAAAGCAGACACATGGATGGCACACTGATGCAAAACACTAATTGACACTAGTACTGTTTTTTCATGTACATTTTTAAATACAGACATGTGAATGAGTTCTTATAGAAATATATACAGTCATGACCATCAACAAGCTTCTTTCACCTCTGTACTGGAATTTTGGACCACTCTTCTTTGGTAAACTGCTCCAGGGCTCATATTAGAAGGTGCCTTCTCCCAACAGCAATTTCTAAGTTCTCTCCACAGGTGTTCAATGAGATTTAGATCCGGACTCACTGCTGCCAATTCAGAACTCTCCAGCGCTTTGTTTCTAGCCATTTCTGGGGCTTCTTGAAGTATGTTTGGGTTCATTATCCTGCTTGAAGACCCATGACCTCGGATGCAAACCCAGCTTTCTGACACTGGACATTATCTTGTGACCTAAAATCCTTTGGTAATCGTCAGGTTTCATTATACCTTGCACACAGTCAAGGCAAAACATCTTTGAACCTTCACCATATTTGACTGTAGGTACTGTGTTCTTTTCTTTGTAGGCCTCAATCTGTTTTTGGTAAACAGAAGAATGATGTTGTTTTTTTTTTTATCAAAAAGCTCTATCTTGGTCTCATCTGTCCATAAGATGCTCTCCCAGAAGGATTTTTGGCTTACTCATGTACATTCTGGCAAACTGACTTTTATATGTCTCTGTGTCAGCAGTGGGGTCCTTCTGGGTCTCCTGCCAGATCATTTACTTCAAATGTCAATGGATAGTTCTCTCTGACCCTGATGCCCCTCAGCCTGTAGGGCAGTTTGAACTTCTTTGCAACTTGATTGGGGCTGTATATCCACCATCCAGACTATCCTACTTTGCAACCATTCAGCAATTTTTCTCTGCCGTCCAGGGAGATTAGCTAGAGTGTCATATGTTGTAAACATCTTGATTATGTTGTGCAAATGAATATCAAGATCTCTGGAGATGGACTTGTAACCTTTACGATTGTTGATATTTTTCAACAATTTTGGTTCTCAAGTCATCAGACAGTTCTCTTCTCTTTCTTAGGAATGAGTGTACACGTGGATGTTTGGATTTGCCCAAACTGTAGTTAAAAGTTCGGTTCGGTACTTGATCTTGACCCCAGACCCCAAGCTCAATAGAAGTCTATGGGGACACAAACTTCGGTGCTGTAAAATGGTCGAAGTAAGGGCTAGGGGGCTGCAAAAGGAAGCAAAAAGTGGGTAAGAGTACGATAAATGCCCTGCAAACAAATGTGGATTGGTAAAATTACTTAAAGGGAATCTGTCTCAAGGTTTTTCCTATTTCATTTGAGAGCAACATAATGTAGGCAAAGAGATTCTGAAACTAGCCAAGTGTGAGTGTAGCAGAGCTGGGAGCTGTCCCTGCCCACAACAGACTCTCAATACAGATTGTGCATTGACTGTGAGGTGTTAATCACAACAGGGGGCTGGTGGACTGGTCTGTAAAGACACACCAACGTTAATCACAGAGCAATAAACCCTTTCCTATGAGTAAACAATAGCACACAGATAAGAGAAACAAGATGTTTTTACTTCTTTAAAGCTGGGGTCACACTAAACGACAGCAACAACGACGTCGCTGTTACGTCACCATTTTCTGTGACGTAGCAGCAACCTTGTAAGTCGCTGTTATGATCGCTGCTTAGCTGTCAAACACAGCAGCCGAAGCAGCGATCATAACGACACGCGTCGCTGTGCTGCAACATGTGCAGAGAGCAGGGAGCCGCGCACACTGAGCGCTGGCTCCCTGCTCTCCTAGCTACAGTACACATCGGGTTAATTACACGATGTGTACTGCAGCTACATGTGCAGAGAGCAGGAGCCGGCGCTGGCAGCGTGAGAGCGGCGGAGGCTGGTAACGAAGGTAAATATCGGGTAACCACCTTGGTTACCCGATGTTTACCTTGGTTACAAGCTTACCGCAGCTGCCAGATGCCGGCTCCTGCTCCCTGCTCGCCTTCATTTCGTCGCTCTCTCGCTGTCACACACAGCGATCTGTGTGTCACAGCGGGAGAGCGACGACCAAAAAATGAAGCTGGACATTCAGCAACGAGCGGCGACCTGACAGCAGTGGCCAGCTCGTTGCTGGATGCCACACACAGCGACAGCGACGGGACGTCGCTGCAACGTCACAGAAAATGGTGACGTAGCAGCGACGTCGTTGTCGCTGTGTGTGACACCACCTTTACTCTTGCAGCATGCCGTCCTCTGCTTACATTACAAAATCCTGGTGACAGATTCCCTTTAAAGGAGTTCTGTCACCATAGTAATAACAGTTGAATGGGAAGTAAATGAATAAAATAAAAACTTTAAAAGTGGCCCCTCAGAGCCTGTTTTCAGAGTTCCCCCACAGAGCACACAGAAGCCCTTTAAAATAATATACAATAAAAAAAATACTAATAATCCTGAACCAGGAGGCAGAGGTCCACGTGGAGGAGGAGGTTGAGAAGATAGACATAGTGGTGTCGGTGGAAGAGGCATAGGAGGAGGCAGCAAAATGTTGTTTCTTTTTAATTTGGGTAGGCCCCAAACATTGGTAATGGCACATAGAATGAACAAACTTCGGTGTAGTATAACAATGGCTTGGTGTGGCTGCTATACTTCTCTAGTCAGCTAAAAGGTACGGTCAAGGTCTGTGGGATCCATGCCTGGTTCATTTTAATGAATCTGAGCTTGCCCATGTTTGCTATAATGTATCTAATAATAATTTAAAAAAATCGGAAACATCAACATATGATATCATAATTCAAAGCTGTCATGCCCAGTAATGAAGTGAGAATTCATATTTTAATTCTCAGTGGAAATTGTACTGGAAATTTTAGATTGTATATTCCGTATTTTCCGGTTTGTAAGACACACTTTTTTCCTCCCAAAACTGGGGGGGAAATGGGGGTGCGTCTTCCAAAGCGCAAATGGCTTACCGCAGCGGCAGTGGTGGCGCATCAGCGATACTACAGGTTCGTGGTATGTTACGGCGGTGGGTGCCATTGATCTGCCGGCAGGCTCGGAGGAGGGGGTGTCGCGGCTCAAGACGGTCAGTGTGCGGCAGTGGAGGGTCAGCGTGTGGGGTCTCGCAGATGGCGCCATTGACCTGCGGGTTGCTTTGAATTCCTGGTGGTTGATGCAATGGACTTCGAGAAAATGGCCTCCGTGGCTATTTTTTTGAAGTCCATCACGTAAATGGCCAGCGATTCAACGGAGCCGGCAGTCCGCCGGCAGATCAATGGCGCTTTCTGCCACAACACCCCACAAGTCTGCAGTATCACTGATCCTCCGCTGCCGCACACTGACCCTCCTGAGCCATGACACCCTCTCCTCCGAGCCCACAGCATCGCCTACCCTGTCTCCTGTGACCTTCCTGAGCCGTTCCACCACTGCTGCTCCCCTCGGTGAGCTAATATAAGAGGCACTAGGATTATAAGACAGACCCCCATTTTTAAAGTAAAAATGATTTTTTTCTTATTTATTTTCTTCTTTCACATTTGGGGTGCGTCTTATAATCCGGTGTGTCTTATAAAATGAAAAATACGGTAATTATTTTGCCTAGAAACTTTGAAATGTCAAATAGCGTTACAATGTGGATGTGTAGCAGTTGCACTTCATATTTAACTGTGCAACTCCAGGCTTATCATGAGGAAAACAGGCAATATATATGGCAGAGTTAATAAAGAATACATATTTTGCAAAAAAAAGTATTTTATTAAGTACAAAAATGACCAGGACCAATAGAAAACAAAATTACACAACTTGTCTTAGTTGATCAATGATGATCTCGTTTTGCTTTGATCAGCGCAAATTCAAGTGTTCCATGCTTGTAAACAATGCTTTTACATGACATTGCAGTAAACAGGAAAAGTTAATCTGCAAATAAAATACAATGAAAAATGTGTGAATAAAAAGAACATCCCCTCGTGATAAAATCTAGTATCTAGATCTTCAGCCGTACAATTATTGTATCTGAAATGTAAAATAGACGCTCCTCCTGGGATCTCCAGGGACGAGAGGATTCCATGGAGATATCTGCTATTATCTTGGGGATCCTGTCACTAAGGCTTACGATAGTGAGCCACAGACATGCTATTATGCTGAATGTAGTACAGGTCCAAACAAGCTTGTTGAATTATGTTTATAAAATGGCAGCACAACTTTCTTACTAGTCATTATGGAGGTGCTGTATCTGTGGCGCCCCTGAGGCTTCCGTCGCCACAGGTCATTGCACCCCATCCAGTGGTGTGATGCCCCATTCTGAGAGAGGAAGAGAGTGAACTCCGGTCCCCTGGTAAATCCACACTACACCCATTGCTAGGAACACACTGGGACCAGGGAAAGTGGCAGACAACCCTCCCATGCTGCATGCTGGGAGGGGGTCATAAGACCCATCCCTGCTCCTATAGGGTAGATCAGAGCAACTGGGGAGGTGGGAGGAGCCATCTGAGAGCAGACACAGAGAGGAAGGTCAAGTTTAGTTAGTCGAAGAGAGGGAGGGGAAGGAGAAGGAGGCCTGCTGGAGGCAGGCAAGGAGGAGAAGTAAAGAGGAGAGAAAAGCCCCAAGTCAGTCAGGGGCTAGAAAGAAGAAAAGAGACGCTTCCTGGTGAAGACCCTGGGACCCAGAGGTCCAGGTGACACCACGTAGACAACAGAAGGAGTCGCAGGGCCACGGGCAGTCTGTATAGCTGTCCAGGGCAGTTTAGAGCTGTGGTGGCCTGGTCCACAAGAACATCGGTGGAGAGATTAAGCTGCTACAGGGGACGGTCCCTAGAGACTGGAGGAGTGCAAAGATCATCTCCAAACAGTAAAAACCGAGGCCCAGGGAACGTTGCAGGCTCCCCGGGCCAGAACCCATAGCAGAACTTCCAGAAAAGGGGTAATCAGCCGACAGGTGACCCCCCAGCCTGGAGGCTGTAGTGGAGGCCAAGCCAGGTTAATCCTATCAAAGGCAAGGCTAAGGAAGACAGCAGAAGATAGAGACACTAAGAGAAGGGTACCGGCTTTTACTCTCAGAATCACCCAAAAACGGCGGAGGTCCCTGACAGTGGTCCCAGCAGTCCAAGGGTTCCCGGGACCCGACAAGAATTGTGAGTAAAGAACTTGAACTGCACCCTTGGAGTGGTCTCAGTCATTTCAGCTGCATAGACATTCACAAGCACCAACAGTGCCCCGGGCATTGCTCCACCTGTGGGGAGCAGTACCACCATTGCTGCTATAACATCCCCCGGAGGCCTCATACAGCAGCGGCGGCCTATTAGCCGCATACCACAGGTGGCGTCATGAACACAAACTTTATTCATCTAGCCACATATTTTACTGACACCCACCAGGGCCACGGAGCCGGGCCCAGCCACCACTGACTACCACCGGACTAGTCCGGCCCGGCACCGGGTGTCCCATAGCCCTGGGGTGGGCGAGTCAATTTTGGCGTCACGAACAGGATTTCGTGCCCGGTCACACCGGGTACTGTGCGCCTGAAGAATCGTGAAATAGCCTGTGTTTACTGTGAGAAACTGCCGCCATTGAAGCCACTGAGCGCGGGAAGAAGGGGGGCGTGAAAGAAGAAAGGGCGCGAAGAGAAGCCCCGCCCCCTTGTCCAAGAAAAGAGCGCGAAGCAGTGCCCGCCATGGAAGGCGGAGGAAGAAGAAGAAATGGCGACTAGACAAGCTGGCCGGCTGGCAGAAAGAGTCTAAATGCCAGACCAGCAGATAAAGAAAATGTACCTTATCGCAAGCGGAGTGATGCCGGTCGTGATGGGCTGGGCGCCAGTCTGGCGCCAGATACTAGTGCAGCCTCCGGCCCCGTCTCCAAGAAGGGAAAGGGTGCAGCCGAGTGGCGTGGTCGAGCACCCGAGCAGTGTTCCAGTCAGCATTCCCCAGGTCGGCAGCATGGCGGAGGAGCTGCAGCAAGGTGCACCAGGGACCGGAAGAATGGATCCTGAGCTGGACCTGCTCCGGGAGGATATGCGAACCTTGGCGCGAAGGCTGAGCAACGTGGAAGTAGAAGCGGACCGGCAGAGAGAAACACCACTGGTGCCGGAAGGCCTGGGTCAGTGGATGGATGCCGCGGAGCAGCAGCAGGGTGAGCAAAATGAACCCCCGACCCGTCCGGACCCATGGCCCCGCCAAACGCCATCGCCTAGCCCCTTCACCAATCCACTGGCCTTCCCCGCCAGCCCCGCTGACGCCCGGTGGGGTACCGGAGGCCTGCCGGAGACCCCCGCAGACGGCGCCTGGGGTGGGGTGGACCCCGAACAGCTAGCGGGCCCCCTACCGAGTCCCCCTGTGAGCCTCCTGGGAACGACATCCCCGGGAGTGAACTGGGACGCAGCGCCCATTGCAAGTGGGGGACTTCAGCAGCCTCTGCGCCCCAAGGAGACTCCCTTAGCAAACGAGCTGACTTGCCGGAGACTGGTGGCAGAGTACCAGAGGGAGCGGGAGGTCCGGGAGGAGAAGCGGAAGGCCAAAGAAGCCGCTAACCTGGCCTCCAAGGAACAGGTCAGGAAGGCCCTGAAGGGATCCGAGGGCCCAGTGAGACGGGGCCTAGTCATCGATTTCCGTCAAAAAGGCGGCTGGGGCTTCATCAGGGAGCCCGGTCTGGGCAAAGACGTATTTGTGGCCCGACGCGACATCGAGGAGCACTTGCCCAGAGGCCACCCAGGGAGAGATGCTAAACCGGGTGATGTGGTGGAATACACACGGCTGATGGGGAGCCGTGGCTGGTATACGCTGCACGTGCGTATCCTAAGGGAAGAAGCGGCCCCAGAAGAACCAGAGTGGCGCCGCACGATGCCAGCGCGCAGCATCTCCCCTAGCAGCAGCACTACCTCAAGGCAGGCCCAGGCCGCAGAACTGAGCAGCGGTCCTGCAACAGCCACTCAGGAGACGCAGACCCGGATCTCCATGGCTTATATGCTGCCTAGGGCCCTGCCAAGAAGGGACTCCAGCACAGAAATGCAAGAGTAAAGTGAAAGTAAAGAAAAGAAGAAGCTGAACTGTAAATAGCCCCTGTCTGCCCCTCATTCTTTGTGAAGATGTCCCTTTTGTGCTGCCCTTATGTTCTTTTTGAAGATGACACCCTTTCCTGCCTTACTGCCCCTTGTACTTTTTGAAGATGTCACCCCCCATGTTTGTATGTACCGGGCCACGGAACTGGAATGTGGTCCCCGGTGAATGTTTTTGTGTCTGTGTAACCAGGCCACTGGACTTAGTGGCTGGTTGTGTATTTGCCCTTTGTTATTTGAAAAGCTGAACGAACTGCCAGGCTACTGGACTTGTGGTAGCTAAGAAATGTATATAGTTGCACCCGTTGTGCCCCCTACCAGAATTATGGGGGATGTGCCCGAACCGTGCAATGGACTGGAAGTGCACACTTAGAGTTTTTTCTTTATAAGAAGTTTGCAACGTTTACCTATATGTGCCTCCCATAAAGGGAAGAAATGTTTTACTGTTGTTGTTACATGCATGTAAAAATGTTTTTGCAGTTTCTCCACATTTTCTGTTGTTTTTCAGCCCGAGGACGTGCTGGGATTTGCTGTGGGGGAGTGTGGCGCCCCTGAGGCTTCCGTCGCCACAGGTCATTGCACCCAATCCAGTGGTGTGATGCCCCATTCTGAGAGAGGAAGAGAGTGAACTCCGGTCCCCTGGTAAATCCACACTACACCCATTGCTAGGAACACACTGGGACCAGGGAAAGTGGCAGACAACCCTCCCATGCTGCATGCTGGGAGGGGGTCATAAGACCCATCCCTGCTCCTATAGGGTAGATCAGAGCAACTGGGGAGGTGGGAGGAGCCATCTGAGAGCAGACACAGAGAGGAAGGTCAAGTTTAGTTAGTCGAAGAGAGGGAGGGGAAGGAGAAGGAGGCCTGCTGGAGGCAGGCAAGGAGGAGAAGTAAAGAGGAGAGAAAAGCCCCAAGTCAGTCAGGGGCTAGAAATAAGAAAAGAGACGCTTCCTGGTGAAGACCCTGGGACCCAGAGGTCCAGGTGACACCACGTAGAAAACAGAAGGAGTCGCAGGGCCACGGGCAGTCTGTATAGCTGTCCAGGGCAGTTTAGAGCTGCGGTGGCCTGGTCCACAAAAACATCGGTGGAGAGATTAAGCTGCTACAGGGGACGGTCCCTAGAGACTGGAGGAGTGCAAAGATCATCTCCAAACAGTAAAAACCGAGGCCCAGGGAACGTTGCAGGCTCCCCGGGCCAGAACCCATAGCAGAACTTCCAGAAAAGGGGTAATCAGCCGACAGGTGACCCCCCCAGCCTGGAGGCTGTAGTGGAGGCCAAGCCAGGTTTATCCTATCAAAGGCAAGGCTAAGGAAGACAGCAGAAGATAGAGACACTAAGAGAAGGGTACTGGCTTTTACTCTCAGAATCATCCAGAAACGGCGGAGGTCCCTGACAGTGGTCCCAGCAGTCCAAGGGTTCCCGGGACCCGACAAGAATTGTGAGTAAAGAACTTGAACTGCACCCTTGCAGTGGTCTCAGTCATTTCAGCTGCATAGACATTCACAAGCACCAACAGTGCCCCGGGCATTGCTCCACCTGTGGGGAGCAGTACCACCATTGCTGCTATAACATCCCCCGGAGGCCTCATACAGCAGCGGCGGCCTATTAGCCGCATACCACAGGTGGCGTCACGAACACAAACTTTATTCATCTAGCCACATATTTTACTGACACCCACCAGGGCCACGGAGCCGGGCCCAGCCACCACTGACTACCACCGGACTAGTCCGGCCCGGCACCGGGTGTCCCATAGCCCTGGGGTGGGCGAGTCATATCAGGGCCTAGTTTTAATCTCCTTATACTTGTACACCCACTTTAACAGAGGATGTGCAAATAAGGATGACATACTTACTAGTGTTGGTATATTAAAGACGATAAAATACTACCCTCAGTCCAAACTTGGAACCCCCCTAAAACGCAATGTGAGGATTGCATAAAGTCCAGCTCTTTCTTGGTCATGCAGTTGCTGAATCCTAGTCCCATGTGATGTACACACTATGAGGATTCGTCTCTGTTCGCTGGTTCTAGCAGTCATCATATGATGAAAAGTATGCAATTTGCATAGTTGAATTCACGTGCCTACTAGAGTCTTAGCTGCTTCCGTCAATGTTCTATTGAGAGATGCGGCTGAGACTCTAATTGGCCTCTCATTATACACTGTGTGCAGAATTATTAGGCAAATGAGTATTTTGATCATATGATACTTTTTATACATGTTGTCCTACTCCAAGCTGTATAGGCTTGAGAGTCAACTACCAATTAAGTAAATCAGGTAATGTGCATCTCTGTAATGAGGAGGGGTGTGGTGTAATGACATAAACACCCTATATAAGGTATGTTTAATTATTAGGCAACTTCCTTTCCTTTGGCAAAATGGGTCAGAAAAGAGATTGGACGGGCTCTGAAAAGTCCACAATTGTGAGATGTCTTGCAGAGGGATGCAGCAGTCTTGAAATTACCAAACTTTTGAAGCGTGATCACCGAACAATCAAGCTTTTCATAGCAAATAGCCAACAGAGTCGCAAGAAGTGTGTTGGGCAAAAAAGGCGCAAAATAACTGCCCATGACTTGAGGAATATCAAGTGTGAAGCTGCCACAATGCCATTTGCCACCAGTTTGGCCATATTTCAGAGTTGCAACGTTACTGGAGTATCAGAAAGCACAAGGTGTGCCATACTCAGGGACATGGCCAAGGTAAGGAAGGCTGAAAAACGACCACCTTTGAACAAGAAACATAGGATAAAACGTCAAGACTGGGCCAAGAAATATCTTAAGACTGATTTTTCAAAGGTTTTATGGACTAATGAAATGAGAGTGACTCTTGATGGGCCAGATGGATGGGCCAGAGGCTGGATCAGTAAAGGGCAGAGAGCTCCGCTCCGACTCCAGCAAGGTGGAGGTGGGGTACTGGTATGGGCTGGTATCATCAAAGATGAACTTGTGGGACCTTTTCGGGTTGAGGATGGAGTGAAGCTCAACTCCCAGACCTACTGCCAGTTTCTGGAAGACAACTTCTTCAAGCAGTGGTACAGGAAGAAGTCAGTATCGTTCAAGAAAAACATAATTTATCACATGCATCCAACTACTCCACAGCGTGGCTGGCCAGTAAAGGTCTAAAAGATGAAAAAATAATGACATGGCCCCCTTGTTCACCTGATCTGAACCCCATAGAGAACCTGTGGTCCCTCATAAAATGTGAAATCTACAGGGAGGGAAAACAGTACACCTCTCGGAACAGTGTCTAGGAGGTTGTGGTGGCTGCTGCACGCAATGTTGATCGTAAACAGATCAAGCAACTGACAGAACCTATGGATGGTAGGCTGTTGAGTGTCATCATAAAGAAAGTTGGCTATATTGGTCACCAATTTTTTGGGGTTTTGTTTTTGCATGTCAGAAATGTTTATTTCTAAATTTTGTGCAGTTATATTGGTTTACCTGGTGAAAATAAACAAGTGAGATGGGAATATATTTGGTTTTTATTAAGTTGCCTAATAATTCTGCACAGTAATAGTTACCTGCACAAACAGATATCCTCCTAAGATAGCCAAATAAAAAAAAACACAACAAGTTCCAAAAATATTAAGCTTTGATATTTATGAGTCTTTTGGGTTGATTGGGAACATAGCTGTTGATCAATAATAAAAAATCCTCTAAAATACAACTTGCTTAATAATTCTGCACACGGTGTAAATATGCAAATCACATATGAGCGGTCTTGTGTGGCGCAGCAAGATAGTAGCAATGACGGAATCCTAACAGTGAGCATATTACAGACAACTAGAATTCAGCAAACCTCAAGGTTTGCGGAAAAAATTATGCATAACTGATTAAAAGGAACCTGACACCAGATTTTTTTGTTCTAAACCAAAAATAGCACCTTAAGCAGTGCATGTTCTGCATTCTATAAAGGTGCATGTTGTCCCGATTCGCACTGTAGACCCCACAAATAACATTATAAAATATCCTGCGCTGTATGAAAATCCTTGGGTCAGGTCCAACGGATGTCCTAGGTAGCGGCTCCTGTCCTCCCTTCAGTGCTGATAACCGTCCTCCTTAGATGATTGACGAGGATGACTCCTCTGGTGCCATCCACGTAGCCGGGCAAAATATCGCTCCTGCGCAGAGACATTGCCAGCTCACTTCACTCTGTCCTATTGCGGATAGAGCCGAAAACATAGGTGCACATGTGCGATCCTGTGAGTTCTCTGCGCAAGTGTGAGATTTAGCCTAGGTATGTGGATGACGCAGGTGACGTCATTCACATCACCAGCGAAATCTCGTGCAGAGAACTCGCAAGTTTGAGCATTTGCACCTGTGTTTTCGAATCTGCCTGCAATATGGCAGAGCAAAGAGCGCCTGCACGAACTGAAAATGTCTATACGCCTGCGTGAGATTTTACCCTGCTGGAGGCATCATCTATGTCAATCATCAATGGAGGACAGTGATCAGCATGGAGAGGAGGGACAGGAGCCTCAACACAGGACACCCATTGGACCGAACTCAAGGATTTACGTACATGGCGGGAGTTTTTTAGAAAGGTGTTTCTGGGGTCTACAGGGGGACTCAGGGGACAACATGCACCTTTATAGAACGCAGCACAGGCGCTGCTTAATGTACTAGTTTTCGTAGAGGTTCTGTAGCAGTTGAAATGTTAATACGGAATGGTGAATTACATTATACTATAATATACTGAAACTTTTGTCATATGCCTTCATGGATTGATAGACTGCTACCATCATCAGAATAGTCATGAGATACAATCTGCTTTGTTTATATCCTCCCTGTACGGAGCCCAGTAATTGCTATCTATTGAGCGACATATGTGACGTAAGCGGTTTTGCTATTTGGTTGGGTGTATTCACGGGCTTGACTCACAAACTGGTTACACTGGTTAGAGTGAGCAGGTATGACAGGGGAATATGCTCATTTATTGTAGATGATTAGATCCAGTCTACTTTTGTGTTTTGGATTAAATGGGTTTTCCAGAATTTTGTAAAATTAGGCCAAGGATTGTAAATCGCTGAATAATAAAAAAGAACCGCTACTGATAACTCCCCAGCTACTCCAGCTCCACTCCGGCGCCCCACACCAATCATTTGCAGCATTTACATCTTGTGTACTTGAGTGACCGCTGAAACCAGTATGAGACTGGTGAGGGGTAGGGAAGTACAAGGCCAGCGCTGGAACGGAAGGGTATGTATCCGGTAAGGCACAGTCAGTTTGTTATTTTATGTTTACAACTTTTGCCGTAAATTTTTGTGGATCCCAGAAAACCTTGTTAACATATTAAACGCTAAAGAGACTTCTATAGTTTTGATCTTAGCTGTTATTTATGACTAAATAACCAAGAAAAAAGGTATCCAATATTCCCATATATACTCATACTATACACACTGTAAACCTCTGTAAACCTCCAGAATGATAAACAATGGGCAGGTGTACCTTTCTTATATATATATCAAAATCTTAAGACGCCATAAAAAACTGAAAAATAAAACAACAACCCATCTCTGGGGATGATTCTTGTACATTCACATAGCACGGACGGCAGTAAACCTGTATGTTTTCATTCTACATAAATTGTAAACAACCTCTCATATAGGGTATTAGAGGTAGATGCTAAAAACAGTATACAGGTGAGATATCTGTGCGTGCAGCTTAGTCACCGTGTCACAGCAAAATACTGTCAGTGATAGGACCTGAACACATTGTAAATAGGCATTATACTGAAGGCGAGGTATGCGGTCGCAGGGATCAGTCAGCGCATGACAGCGGTACGTTGTGGATTTGAGCTTCTGTCTCGCAGCTTTTGATAGAAACTTGAGATTTCACTCGGCGCAAAGCAGCATCTGTAATGTACTCATTCCTCTTCATTTCTGTGAACAGAGAGCAACAGTTAGGCTGGGGCCGCACGGGGATTACTGCGATCCTCTCGCATGACAGAGCCGAGTGTCATGCATGTGTCCCTGCAACTGAGGTCCAAACGTGTGAGCAGACCTCAGCTGCAGGGGGCGGGCCGGCTCTGCGGGGGGCGGGCAGGAGCTGCGGAGGGGAGGGAGGGATTTATCTCCCTTTCTTCTCAGTAGCTGGCTATTGCCATTCTCGCCCTGCACTTGCGGTACACCGCTGTACTGCGAGTGAAATGCGATTTTTCTCTCATCTCATAGACTTGAATGGGTGCGAGAGAAAGAGTCTTGCATTACAATTGCAGCATGCTGCGATTGTTTTCTCGGTCCGATTAGGGCTGAGAAAATAATCGCTCATGTGCGTTGACACAGGCTAAAATTGGTCCGAGTGGAATGCGATGTTTTATCGCACTCCACTCACACCGTTTTTCTCACCGTGTGTCTTAGGCCTTAGCTGAAAAGTATAATAACATTCAGTATTGAAAGTATGTATAACTATTTCCTCCATTCTCATCATATATAGCAGGAAAAGGGAATCCGTCACCCCATCTGAGAGCAGCATGATGTAGGGGGAGAGACCATGATCCTAGAAATGTGTCTTTCTGGGGTGCTTGCTGCAGTTTTGATAAAATCTCTATTTTATCTGCTGCAGATCTAACAATTCTCTGAATGCTGAGGCATGCATAACCCCGCCCTCACCACTGATTGACAACTTTCTGTGTACACTGTGCATAGGCAGAAAGCTTCCAAACAGTGGTAGCGAGCAGAGTAATAGAGCTCATGAATATGGAGGACTGTATGGGAGCAGATTTACTAGTCCTAGTAATGATAATCTCCTGCTGATAAAATAGTGGTTTCATGCTATCGCAAGCAGCCCAGTAAGTGGCATCACTGGAATCAGGGTCTCTGTCTCTACATTATGTTACTCTGAGATTAGAAGGCAAAAATCTGGTGATGGACTTCCTTTAATTTATGGTATATTGTTAGAGAATATTTTTTTCTTGGGCCACATCCTAGTAGGGGGAAAGGTGTACCATTTAGGAATTGTTATAGCTGCTATAGCTATAATAATTCCCTTCTAAGTCATGTCACTGTAGGCATAAAGTGCCTAGCTACATAAACAGCAAATGCTAATAGATTATCCAAATGGAAACAATGTGTGCAATTGTCTAAGGTTATCTTATGATCGCCTTAAAATCGATACTTGCTCAAACATTTCATTTAACTTATTCTTTAAAGAGGTTGTCCATTACTCTAACTCAGTTACAGGTTTTCCCAGAAATCCTTAAGGATAAAGCTTCTAAATAAGCCATATACTTTTCTGCCAAGTTTCGTGTTGTTTTATGCCTTTCTGCATTTGCTTTCTGTGCACTGGCACTAGCTCTGTTGTCATAGCGATACCTTCCTGTTCAGACTCCTCAGCTCCCTTCTTACTACATTTCCCATATTTCCTTTGTGCTGGGCTGCAAGCCAGCAGTGAGCACACTCAGATTTAACAAAGCAAGGTATTTAGTGAAATGCTTATCTATGGCAGATAGTTCACATGAAAGGGACATATAAAGTAGTGGTCAATCCTTTTAACAATAACATGTCACATTGAATCACAATGGAGGTGTCATGGGGTGTGAGTGAATCACTAGTAACAGGGGAGCCTAAACTGGCCCTCAGACTGGGTGAACCCTAGCTAACCCAGATCCCAAAGGTATTTTTGAAAGTGACAATGGTTGGGCTGCCTCCCTTACCCTAGCTCCTGAACAACCCTGGTCTAGTGGCTCCCCCTTCCTCCACCCAGGAGAGGGCCAGGACAGGAGCGGTCAATCCCACACAAATAAACAGATGGGTGGAACCAAAACTTACAGAGGTATAGACAATACATGACCAGGAGGAAACTAAAGAAAGGAAATAATCAGAGACCAAGAGTATTTCCACAACACACCAAACAGCCCACAGAACTCACCAGCAACCGGATGATCAAGCACAAGGACCGATATTGCATAAAGCTATCAACAGCATGGGAAAACAGGCTCCATCATGTTAAAAAGGCAGAGGCAACTGTGATAGGTCTGCTGCAACATGTGACTCAAACAGTAAACCACAGGCTAGCAGAAATTAACTCCTGCAAGTCCAATTACTAACAAGAGCACAGCTGGTCGACAACCAAGTCTGTCTGTGCAATGCAAAAGCAGCATCAAGTGCAGTGTCTGACTCTGCTGTGTGAACAGCGTCAGAGGTAGTCCTGACACCGCGAGTTTTGAGCCAGACACCATGTGATAGGAGGCATGAAGGTTAAAGTTTATATTACACTAGAAGGTGGCCCGATTCTACGCATCGGGTATTCTAGAATTTACGTATTGTGTAGTTTATGTATGATTTTTGTTATATATATGTGCGGTATGTGCGTATATTTGTGTGTGCAGCGTTGTCTGTGTGTGGCTGTCTGTGTAGGGCAGTTGTTTGTGGTTTCCAGTGTGTGTGTGTGGTGTGTTGTGCAGTGCGCGCGCGCGCGTGTGTGTGTGTGTTGGGGGGAGGTGTGCACTCTCCATCGTGCTCCATCCGCTATGCTGCGCACCCCCCATCGTGCTACATCTCCCATCCTGCGCACTCCCAAACGTGCTCCATCCGCCATGCTGCGCACTCCTAAACGTGCTCCATCCGCCATGCTGCGCACTCCCCATCGTGCTCCATTCCCCATGCTGCGCACTCCCCATCGTGCTCCATCCGCCACGCTGCGCACTCCCCATCGTGCTCCATCTCCCATGCTGCGCACTCCTAAACGTGCTCCATCCGCCATGCTGCGCACTCCCAAATGTGCTCCATCCACCATGCTGCGCACTCCCAAACGTGCTCCATCCGCCATACTCCACACTCTCCATCGTGCTCCATGCCCCATGCAGCGCACCCCCCATCGTGCTCTATCCCTTATGCTGCGCACCCCCCATCGTGCTCCATCATCCATGCTGCGCACTCCCAAACGTGCTCCATCCGCCATGCTGGGCACTCCCCATCGTGCTCCATCCGCCATGCTGCGCACTCCCAAACGTGCTCCATCCGCCATGCTGGGCACTCCCAATCGTGCTCCATCCCCCATGCAGTGCACTCCCTATCGTGCTCCATCCCCTATGCTGCGCACCCCCCATCGTGCTCCATCTCCCATGCTGCGCACTCTCAAACGTGCTCCATCCGCCATGCTGCGCACTGCCAAACGTGGTCCATCCGCCATGCTGCGCACTCCCAAACATGCTCCATCCGCCATACTCCGCACTCGCCATCGTGCTGCATCCGCCATGCTGCGCACTCCCAAACGTGCTCCATCCGCCATGCTGCGCACTCCCAAACGTGCTCCATCCGCCATGCTGCGCACTCCCAAACGTACTCCATCCGCCATGCTGCGCACTCCCAAACGTGCTCCATCCGCCATGCTGCGCATTACCAAACGTGCTCCATCCGCCATGCTGCGCCAGCATCAGCCTCTCTACCCGCATCATCAGCCTCTCTGCCCGCAGCATCAGCCTCTCTCGTCCCAGCATCAGCGTCTCTGTCCTTAGCATCAGGCTCTCTCTTTCCAGCCTCCCTCAGCATCAGCCTCCCTTTCTCAGCCTTCCCAAGGATCAGCCTCTCTCCTCCCAGCCTCCTTCCTCCCAGCCTCCCTCAGCATCAGCCTTCGTCTCCCAGTCTCCCTCAGCATCAGCCTCCCCAAGCATCAGCCTCCACCAGCATCAGCCTCTGTTCTTCCAGCCTCGTCCAGCATCAGCTTCCCTAAGCATCAGCCTCCCTCGTCCCAGCCTCCCTCAGCATCAGCCTCTCTCTTTCCAGCCTCTCTCAGCATCAGCCTCCTCTCCCCAGCCTTCCCTAGGATCAGCCTCTCTCCTCCCAGCCTCCTTCTTCCCAGCCTTCCCATCCCAGCCTCCTTCAGCATCAGCATTTCCCTCTTCCCCATGATCAGCCTCTCTGCTCCCAGCCTCCTCCAGCACGCCCTGCTCCTCTGCCGACACTCACACACCCGATCGCATGCACTCACACACACACCCGATCGCATCCACTCACACACACACCCGATCGCATCCACTCACACACACACCCGATCGCATCCACTCACACACACACCCGATCGCATCCACTCACACACACACCCGATCGCATCCACTCACACACACACCCGATCGCATCCACTCACACACACACCCGATCGCATCCACTCACACACACACCCGATCGCATCCACTCACACACACCCGATCGCATCCACTCACACACACCCGATCGCATCCACTCACACACACCCGATCGCATCCACTCACACACACAGACACTGACGATATCGCACTTACGCGGTCATACTCACAACATCCGGGGATATCACATGCTTCTGGCCATGTGATCCTCCGTCAGGTCCTGGAAGATCACAACAGCACATTTTCGCCGCCGAGAAGCAAGCGATATCCCAGGATGTCGTGAGTATGTGGATGCGATGTGAGGTGTGTGTGAGGTGTGTATGAGAGTGAGTGTGAGTGTGATCTGATGTGTGTGTATGTTTGTGTGTGTGCGTGTGGACCTTCCGGCGCAGCAGGACCTTGATGGGCTTGTAACCATGCGAGCATGGTTACCAACGTATCCACACCACTCCCACCACTGCCGTGGGAGCGGGGGCCGGGGGAGGGGGAGGGAGTACAGTACTCACCTCCGTGACAGCGCTTGTAACCATGCGAGTATCCACACCACCCCTTTGGGAGCGGGGGCCGGGGGGGGGGTTGGGGGGGGATAGGGAGTACCGTACTCACCTCCGTGACAGCCGTGTCAGTTAGAGAAATGCGCGGGGGGAGGGAGGGGGTGGGGCCAGAGCTAACGTGCATTGCGTGAGGGGGGCGGGGCGTGGCGTGGCTGAATTGCCAATGCCTGCAGGGTGCCGGGGCGAGAGGCCAATCTGTGGGGGGGCGGAGCCTGGGCGAGCGGCTGGCCAATCCGTGTGGGGGCGCAGCCTGGGCGAGCGGCCAATCCGTGTGGGGGGGCGGGGCCATGGTGAGCCCAGCGGCCAATCAGCTTTGTGTCACCGTAAGGACACAATTTTGGAGCATGACAGACAGACAGACAGATAGACAGACAGACAGACAGACAGACAGAATAAGGCAATTATATATATATAGATGTTATGTAACATTAACAGTTTTGCAGTATGGACAAAATTACTAAAACACTTGGATTGATTGACTAAAGGTATTGAATTTTTGTCTGCAACTTTAGACTAGATAGTTTTTAAATGTGACAAATTTATGAAAGTGTCTCCTGCTGGTTGGTGCATCTATATACTGTCTAGCCTAAGTTTATACCATTTTTTTAGTTAGCTCAGGCTGTGTGCACACAATCAGCTTTTGGTGAGTTTTTGACTTTGTATATTTTTGCTCTGAAAAAAACAGCATCTTACAGTTGTAGCAGAGTGGATGGGATGTGTAGAAATCTCATGCCCATTGTGGATCTTTTTCACTCAGTGTAAACTGACATGCAGTGCGTTTCAAATCCCCAACATGTCAGATTCTCTTGCGAGTACACTAAACTTTATGTGCAGATTTTCCCCATGGACTTGCATTAGTTGTAGAAAATCCGCAGGCAAAAAACTCACCTGCGTTTTTAGTGCATTTCAAATACCAGAAAGTATAAAAAACAAAGCAGCTTTAATTAAACCATTACATTCCAAAAAGAGACAAAAGCCACAATGTCAAAAAGGTGTTAAAAATGCATTGCATGTAAATAAATGCAAGTAGCCTCATTTACATAATAGGTGCAGAAATTCTGCAACCTCAAATCTCACCAAAAGCTCATCGTGGGAACAAACCCTTACTATGGTTATCAAAGTCATCACATTTCTGCTCAATTTCAGTACAGTATTGTGATTTAAACCCATTATCTGTTGGATTATGCCCCTTGTTGAACATGTTGAAATTGTGTCCAGTATACATCTAAAACATGTTATAAATGTGGTGCAAAGCATAAAAAGACAGTTTTTTGACATAAATTAAGCCAGATTTTTGTTGCGTGTAATTTAATAAATCAGCCCCAGCTCAGCTTACCAGGTAGTTTCAGATATCTGCAGCATGTGTTGCATTGATGTTTCGTACAGAAGTTCTTAATGGCATCATCCCCCAGGTTGGCTGGTCCAAATATCATATCTTTTGACCTGTTGAAAAGAAAGAAATATGTAAAAATTGATGCAAGGTATTCATGTCTATTATTATTATTGAGTTTTAATGAACAATGCAGGCAGGCAAGCTTTGATTTCTTTCATGTTTCCCATTAGATCGGAATCCTACCACTCTTGCTTCTTTTCATTACTCCATTGGGGTCTTCCATTTTAGTCTGCAAAAAACAGGATTCAAACGTGCACCTGATTGAGCTTTTGACTTCATTTAGGCAAGCAGAACCCAAAACATAAAATGAAACAGTACAAAAAAATGAGAGTTTGGACTGTGTTGATCTTCTTTCCATCAGTGTCCATCATTTAGGCCAGATACAATAGCATAATGCAAAAATAGAAGAAAGGATCTCCAGCAGCTCGGTAGAATAAGATAAAAAATATTATATTTATTGTAGTCCTCTAAAACCATAGACGTAGCAATGGAACACAGTTAGGAACTCAGCTTGATCCTACATGTTTCGGCATGGAGCCTTAAGGGGGCTTCACACACAGCGACATCGTTAGCGATGTCGCTGGTGAAAGCACCCGCCCCCGTCGGTTATGCGTCACGGGCAAATCGCTGCCTGTGGCGCACAACATCATTAGGACCCGTCACACGGACTTACCTGCCTAGCAACGTCGCTGTGTCCGGCGTACCGCCTCCTTTCTAAGGGGGCGGTTCGTGCGGCATCACAGCGACGTCACACGGCAAGCGGCCAATAGAAGTGGAGGGGTGGAGTACAGCCGAAGGAAAGACACGCCCATCTCGTTGCCGGAGGACGCAGGTAAGCTGTTGTTCGTCGTTCCCGGGGTGTCACACGTAGCGATATGTGCTGCCTCAGGAAGGACGAACAACCTACGTCCACAACGACCATCGAGATTTTAAAAATGAACATCGTGTCAACGATCAACGATAAGGTGAGTATTTTTGATCGTTAACAGACGCTCGGAGCTGTTACATGCAACGACGTCGCTAATGACGCTGGATGTGCGTCACGAATTCCATGACCCCGACGACATATCGTTAGATATGTCGTTGCGTGTAACGGGGCCTTTAGACTTGGATTGCTGTTACAAACCACTGTGGACATACATATAGACAAATCTTTTCTCCCTCTTCTATTTTTGCATTGTCCAACACTGCCCAAGAAAAGGGCAGCTCCGAGCACTGGTAGGGAGTCTGCAATTCACTGGAGGATCAGAGGTGAGCTGAAGATTTATATATACAGATACAATAGCATAGTCCACCATGCAATTATGTCCAGCTAAAATGATGGAAACTGCCAAAAAGAAGGTGAATCAAAATCCAAAGTTCCCTATTCTGAATTTTATTTTCCTAATTGATATTGGTGGCTCCAGCAAGGGTATGGAAGCCCTTGATTTAGATGGAAGTCAAGGACTTAAACGAAGTGCAGATGTGGTCTACACCTGATCTAAGGCTAAGATTGAATAACAATGCTGTACACTTGTACAACTTCCATTGATTCTAGTCATATCTACCTAAAATGTAAGACCTGTACTTCTTTAAATTTGTGAAGTATACTGTCCTTTAAAGAGTTTTCTTGAAATTAGATAACCAAGTCTTCATATCTTTTTTCCTGCAATTAATTTCTTAGGCCCGTGCACACGTTGAGCGTTTTGTGAATTGTTTACCTCAGTATTTGTAGCCAACACCAGGAATGGGTAAAACATGCAGAAGTGGTGACGTGTTTCTATTATACTTTTCCTCTGATTGCTCCACTCCTGGTTTTTACTCAACGTATGCTTAAAAGTCCCCCATTAGTTTAATAAAACACTAATGGGTTAACCTTCAATAGATTTTATATTACATCCTATTATAGAGTAGGAAATGCAGCATTGTAGTCATCCATTCTGGTTTATGGAAAGAGTATAAGATCCATTTTGCACAGTTTACTACACATAATGTCACTTATGACGCTTATTTCATGGCAGCAGGACAGGTAATTCCAGTTTAATGTGAGATTTCTAACATTCTGATTAAAACATGTGATGTAGCATGCTAGGAGACATTTCTTCTATAGACGTGTCTCACCTGTGCTCCCCTGCTTTAATAACAGATGGATCTGTCAGATTTTCACCAACACCTTAAGGAAACAAATGCATATGAATACAGGATAATATGTATATCAGGTTTCCGAACACAGATCCCTCGCGTGACATACATCAATGACCTTTACTCTCTAGCTGCTTAATTGACGCTTAGTGAAGATAGCTAATGGTTGCAAAATGACAAAATGTTACAGGTAGGTAAGGTAACATGATAACCACAAAGATTAAAAGGAAAGATAAGTGATGTTAATGTACATGGAGCGGGGCATTAGCCGTGGGCGAGGTGTGTGAACTTCTGCTATGGCTTCGGCTGGCCAGGACCAGATGTTAACCCAGTCAAAATGTTATTTTACTGCACAATCACTTGATGGCAACTATTTACATTAGGTAACAGGTACACAACTTCTCATACGTTTCTTCATGAATACAGAGCATCTCTAAACACAGTTTCTTTACTTCTTCACACGCACTTAGTCCTGCCTCCATTTGTCTTACTTGCTTCACCACCACCCAGTTTAGCACCATAGTATCCTAGAGGACTAATTTGCCAATATGGTCGGACTTAGAGTCAAGGTTCCTGATACTTAAGAAACTCCTGCCCAGGGCATTCACGGCATCTCACGTTTCCGTTCTGTCCCGGCCCATTACCTTTTAGAGTTGTACACACGGGGCCATGCTGCTAAGTGTCCTGTCTCAGGACCTGTCTCACTTGTTCTCTCGGTCCTTCGGTCAATTCTCTAACCCATCTCCAACAGATTACTTTGTGTCTCAAACAGCTCTGTCTCTCAGTATTCTGGATCTTGTTATCCTCTGCCTTGGTCTCCTCTCACCTTAGGCACACACACGTTATGCAGCTCTGCTCACTAACCAGACCTCAGGTCTGTCTTTGTCACACTCTGGACCCTATCTGATATTCTGACAGTAAACTGTCCCTACACTGAAACCCCTTCAACTCTGGGCGAGTCCCAAACATGAACTGTTTCTTCATCTACTGTCGGCATTATATAATTCAGCATTACACATATCACAAGTCACATTACTAACACTTATCACATTATACATTATATCAACACTATTGATGTCTTCAAGGGGGAACATGGAAATATGTCCACCGCCTTAAATTTCCCCTTTATTAACCTGTTCACGACCTTTGCCATAAGTTTATATCATGATGTAAACTTACGTTATGGGAAACTTCAATCACCATGTCTTCAGACTTGATGATCAGTGAAAGGTGCCTGCTGTTTCTGACTTATCACCATTGCGGTGTTCGCTGCCCCCCTGCAAATACAATCACTGTGATTGACTGTTCAATTCTGAACAGCCAATCACAGTGATTCAAATGTTTCAGGCAAAATGAAATTGCCTGAAACACTGAAGTATAGCTACGATCGGCGCTAGAACAGCACTGCTCATAGGCTGGAGTTAGGCAACGGGAGCATCACCAGTCCCAGCACTGATTGGAGTAATGGTACTATGACGAGCGATCGCACCAATCAGTGAGCAGAAACGCGGTCTGACCTCACAGTGACTCTACAAGCATGCATCCTGCAGCCATTGAGCACTGATCAATGATGCAAATCACTGATCAGCAGCCAGTTGTTGTTTGTTTTTTTTTTTTAAATAAGAATCAAGTAAAAATAATAATTTAGAATAGTTGATACGGCTAAATTAGGGACAGTAAAAATACACTGTAGTATTTGGCGACTACTACAGTATTTTTTACTGAATAAAGTTAAGGTTAGTGTCAGGTAGTAAAGTATATATAAAAAAGAAAAAAAGAAAAAAAGAAAAAATATTTATTTACATTAGTTGATAGAGCTAGATTACAGACTGTAAAAATATACTGTAATAATCAGCATTTACTGCAGTTTTTTTTTTACTGAATATAGCCAGAATTAGGGGTACTTTGCACACTATGACATCGCAAGCCGATGCTGCGATGCTGAGCACGATAGTCCCCGCCCCCATCGCAGCTGCGATATCATTGTGATAGCTGCCGTAGCGAATATTATCGCTACAGCAGCTTCACATGCACTCACCTGTCGTGACACATCACACACGTCACACGGCAGGCGGCCAATAGGAGCGGAGGGGCGGAGATGAGCGGGATGTAAACATCCCGCCCACCTCCTTCCTTTCTCATTGCAGCGGGACGCAGGCAAGGTGGTGTTCCTCGCTCCTGCGACTTCACACACAGCGATGTGTACTGCCGCAGGAGCAAGGAACATCGGCCCGTCGCGTCAGCATAATTATGAAATTCGCCGGCGCTACACCGATGATACGATTACGATGATTTTGCGCTCGTTAATCGTATCATCTAGGATTTACACACTACGATGTCGTGAGCGACGCAGGAAGCGCGTCACTTTCGACATGACCCCACCGACATCGCACCTGCAATGTCGTAGTGTGCAAAGTACCCCTTAGTGTCAGATAGTTGTGGGCGCTCAGTGTTTTTTTTTTTACTGAACTCAATTTAGTAATTGTAGTTTTAGAATTGTAGTAGAAAATTCTTGTAGCACTTATACTACACTTTTTTCTACTACATAGAATTATGGTTAGAGTAATTTAGTTGCAATAGCTCAGTAAATGTTTTTACTGTTGTCTGTTTAGTAATTTTTATTTTTATTTTTTTACCAAATTTTGATACTTTTTATTTTGTTTATGTTTTTATTTCTAAATTATTTTCTTCTTTTTTTTTCCTGTTTGTTTTAGCCTAATAAAAAAAGTTTACAGCACGCACGCGCGCACGCACACACACACACACACACACACACACACACACACACCTGAGTAAAATGTTATTATTATACACACAGACCACACAAAAAATAAAATGTCCCGCTCAATCCGAAGATGGTCTTCAGGTGAGGCGGGATACGCCGTCCTTGCCTCTGACACTGATAGTGAAAGAGAGAATACAACTTTCATTTATTTTTCCTCCTCTTCCTCCAGTGATACTGAAGCCCCACGCAGATGCCCCAGGACATCAAATGAACCAGCGCCCACCATTAGTGATCCCCTATGGACCTCATCCCCAGAAAATTATGAGCCCCAAATTCCTGATTTTGTGGCGCAGGAATCCAATTTGGCACTCCCGGCCTTACAGAAACTAACATTTTCAAAGTCTTTTTCTCTAAGGATTTTGTAAATCTCATGGTGGCCCAGACAATTTAAATGCCCAACAACTTTTGGCCCAAATCTTTGCTTCATCATTTTCTAACTGAACTCCCATAGACACAGTAGAAATGATGATGTTTTGGGGCCTTGTTCTTCACATGGGAATAGTGAAGAAGGCTGAAATTTCGGCAATGTAGGCTTTAGTTCCTGTGAAGCACCCAACATGTTAAAAACCTGTTGGATGTGGTTTAGAACAGTTTGAGGGATGCAGTTTTTAGAGTGGTGTCTCTTTTGAGTTTTTTCTGTCACATACTATAGGCCTCTCAAAGTCACTTCAAATATGATATGGTCCCTATCCCTATATAAAATGGTTTTGCAAATATTATTGGAAAAATTAGATATTGCTGATAAACATTTAACCTTTCTAATAAAGAAATATGTTTCACAAATTGTGCTGATCTAAAGTAGACGTAGAAAATGTTATATGTTAACTATTTTGTGTGACATAACTCTGGATTAAAGGCATACAAATTGAAAGTTTGAAAACTGCAAATTTTTCAATATTTTCACCAAATTTCCAAAACGCGCTTTAGGACCTGGCGCTACTTCAACAGTAATGGGACATCCACAGGGTAGTTACCTCTCTTCTATATATGTGTGCTTAAACTTTGTTCACAGTTTATTATTGCACCCCTATTATGGACATAGTGCATGGTTTTGCTAAATTCCACCTATATTGTGTATGACTTTTCTATGTAAGACTTAACCCGTTTCTATCCATCTCCCACAGCTGTTATGTGGTGCCCCCTTGTGTACATTATGTATCCTTGATCTTCAAAACCCTACCATGTTTTTAATTTATTATCAATAAAGACTTAATATTTTACCTTTATAAAGGCTAATCTGTGTGAATACGTTATACATGGAAGACAGGTAGTCAGTAACAGAACCTGTATTACATGTGAGAACAATTAAGAGTGTGACAGACCCCACATTAAATATGGAGGGCAGGCAGAAAATAACAGACTATCTATCACAAATGGGGGACAGGTACAGAGTAACAGGCACTACACTGAATGTGAAGAGCAAGTACAGAAGTGCAGACTATGAACTACACATAAATGGTAGGTATATAATGACATACCCTGCACTACACATCAATGGCAGGTACAGAGTAACAGACATCGCACTACACATGGTGGGCAGGTAGAATATACCAGACTTTGCACTATACCTGAAAGACAGGTAGACAGTAAAAGAATTCAGTCCTGCACTACACTTCACAGGCAGGTAGAGAGTGACAGACCCCACACTATGTACATGGAGGGCAGGCAGACAGTGACAAACCCCACACTATACATGGAGGGCAGACAGACCCCACTCTATACATGGTGGGTAGATAGAGAATGACAGACCCCACACTATACATGGAAGGAAGACAGACAGTAATGGACCCCACACTATACATCGAGGGCAGGGAAAGAGTGACAGACCCAACACTACACAAGGATAGCAGACAGACAGTGACAGACCCCACACTATACATGGAGGACAGACAGACAGTGACAGACCCCACACTACAGTATACATGAAAAACAGGTAGATACAGACAGAACCCACATTATATATGGAGGGCAGGTAGTGAGTGATCGACCCCCACACTATATATACATGGTATACATGGAGGGCAGGCAAATGGTGACAGACCCCACACTATGTACATGGAGGGCAGCCAGACAGTGACAGAGTCCGCACAATAGATGGAGGGCAGGCAGACGGTGACAGACTACACTATACATTGAGAGAGTGACAGACCCCACACTAAGTACATGGAGGGCAGGGAGACACTGACAGACCCCAAACTATGTAAATGGAGGGCAGGCAGATAGTGACATACTACACTATACATGGAGACAGTGACAGACCCCACACTATACATGATGGAGGGTAGGTAGTGACAGACTCCACACTATACATGGAAGGCAGATAGAGTGACAAACCCCACTTGGAGGGCTCAGGTGATCTCCCAGTGCAATGTTGCTGGTCAGTGCCATGTGGAACCTTTCTGCTGTGGAACCTCCTTTCTGCTGTGGAACCTCATTTGTAGGTCTCTGCGCAGGATGGCACCACAGACATGGAGGGCTCAGAAAGTATGGTATAATCTATTTGATGTCATATATCAGAATGATGTTTTCCTGAATGGTCTATTTTCAGAGCTTCTCAGAGAAAACTTGTGTCTGTATAGAGATCTACACATGAAACTACGGTATATTCCCTAAAATAGAGTGCAAGACGGGCTTTTGCAGTTATTGATGTTGTTTCAGTTTTCCAAAGAAAGGTGTTGGTTCCTGAAGGAAAGTCTTTGCCTAATTTTCTTTTCAACTTCTTGTTGGTTGTTAATAACGCATTTAACCTTTTCTTAAACTAGCCTTGTAAATTTTGACAATTGTGTATCAGTTTTCCATATCAAACTTTACTTATCCTGGATGGTGAGCAGAGCAGTTACATACCTTGCAAATCCAGTACTAGAAATTCTCCTCTGGTATATTCGTAAGTCCAGTGACTGAAGGCCAGCATGGTCTTCTCCAGCTTGTTAGATGGCACACTTTCACTTCCTGTGTTGTTATTGTATTTTCTAAACCTTCCTGCCATGTATTCTTCTACTGTAAACCACTGATTGACTGAGTGACAGTACAAGAGAAACACTTCCAAAAACCTAGCAATAAAGAAACCACATAAAATAGCCATCTTTGTGATTGCACTGAAAATAAACATTAAGAAAATGTTCACATACAAATTTGTTGCTGCAAATTTTGTAACAGATTGCACAATGGTATGTGACGCCCTGGACTAGCCAGGTAGTCACAGACATAACAACACACACCCCCCCTCCCCTAGACAGTTGCCCGCCGGTACCGAACCGGGGAGCGGAGTGAAGCTAAGCACACAGGCAGGGCCATCGGACCCCGACCAGGCTTGGAGCCGACGACAATAGTCAAATCCGAATGTGACAGGAATCCCAGGGGTTTCCCAACAACCAAGACCCGACAGAAGGCAACAGTCCACACCGAGAGGATATACAGCCACCGCCACAGGCTAGAGATCCAAGGGCCAGCGCCTGCATGCAAAACAGGCTCCTACGGCACCTATACGCCAGGGAGTGGACTACCGGTGGGCAACCTCAGGAGCCAGAACATTCTAACAGGTGCATGGAAAGACAGCCACCATCAGCCGTCCAGGGAGATCACAACACTGCAGCCGGCTGCGGGACCCGTTCATCCAGCCATTTGGTTTACCAGAGACTCTGTCATTGACTGCCTGAGTGAGTACACCAGTGCCATCCGGCACCGCGCCGCGCTGCCCCTGCATCCCTGCACCCCAGCCATCCTGCCCCCCCGTATGACCATCCGGGCCCCAGGATTACCAACCCCTACCCACGGAGGGGACAACATCCTAGCTGCTCCCTACCATCCTTCCCGGGAACCCTGTCACCAGCAGCGGTGGTGCTAATAATCACCACGACCCGTGGGTGGCGTCACGAACTATCTCCCTAAATAAACCACCCCCTTTTCACTCGTGGACGAGGAGCGCTGCTCGAGTCCCCGGGTCCGGCCCACCGCTCGAGCCACCGAGCAGCAGCAGAAACCCCGGACCCGAGCGTGGCGAGCGCGTCCCCTCCGCCCGCGACAGGTATGTGATAGAAACATAGAGAAGTATTCTAATATATTCATGAGGCCATATAAGTGTGGGAACCCTGTGGCTTCAGGCGCCCAGAGTACCGCGGTATTAATCTCGGATACGGAGGAGGTCGTCATAGTCACCGGTAATCACCACTAAACACACTCATTCAACACATAACACGGGACTTCCATTGGGACTGGGCTGGGGTAGGTGCTGGGGTGGCCATCACGAGGTATGGGACCTCTCGCCCATTAGTCCAGGAATCTGGGAGGCGAGGCTTTCACAGGGGAGTTAGGAGCATCACACACAAGTCAGAAGAGGAGTCAGCTCCGGGCTTGGCAAGCGCCAGGTCACACTTAGGAGGAGACAGCAGTAAGAGGTGATATGGACAGTTTGGGGCCTGTGGTCTGGAGCTAGAGGCTCGACCCACTCTCTTAGGAAAGAAGGGCAATCCCAGGATTCGCGGAGAGTGCAGAAGGCACCCGTGACTCATTCCATGGCTTAGGAGCTGAGGTGGAGGGAAACCGTCGAAAGGTGACGCACAGAAGGAAACACTGGCCTCGACCGCCGAAGTATCCGGGATCGGCTGAAGCCCATCACAGCGTAGCCTGGTACTCCAACGGCAGTGTGCTTCCAGTGAGTTAAGAACTTGAACTGCACTCTCTGTGTCGTCCCGTTACTGCCAGCGCTCTCAACATCGGATCCTTGCGCCATAGGCGACTACTGCTCCCAACATCCTCCCTGGGGCCTAGCTCTACCTGTGGAGAGCTGCAACACCCGAGCTGCATCATCATCCGCCCCAGCAAAGAGAGAGACTTCCCACAGCAGCGGCTAATCATCCCCATCCCCATCTTTATTGACACCACCGGGATCACGGAGCCAGGCAAGGCCACATCGGCGTCCCAGGAGAACCGCGGCCCGGTGACGGGTGACCCCAGACTCCGTGGGTGCATCATAAGATACACACAATTATAATAGTCATCCAGGCTTTGTGAATAAAAAATAATAGTTATAATATTAAGAAACTTTAATCATATCTTCAATTCCATTTCGATCCAGCACTAACTCGGAGGCTTTGGAGGTGAGCAACCGGGGCATTTTCCACAGGTGCTGAGGGTCATTGGGTGGCTTAAGAGCTATTACTGACCCAAGTTATTTATATGCAGCTTAAGGGCCGTACATGGTATTTTTTGCTCCAGGTAACGTAAAGCCCAGCTACAGTTTTGGCTAATGCTCCTGTGATTCTTCCATCTTGATTTCCAGCTGCCTATATGTGACCACTCATCAATTAGTTGCCACAGTGGTCACATGTTGGACTACAGTTATCATGGGGTAATGCTAAGATGTAAAGTGCAGCACTTAAAAAAGACTTCTCACAAGGTCAACAGTGGCAGTTTTCTTTCTCTTATTTTATTACCACTGCTCCCCTGAGTATTCATTTTTTTCATCTTTAAAAACCACCATACGGTTCTAAATATATGGGCATTTTTATATAGTGCTAATATTTATGGCCTTTACCAAGAGAGTGTGGCTCACAGGATTCTCTGGGGGCGTGGCTCACAGGATTCTCTGGGGGCATGGCTCACAGGATTCTCTGGGGGCGTTGCTCACAGGATTCTCTGGAGGCATGGCTCACAGGATTCTCTGGGGGCATGGGTTACAGGAATGTTTTCTGGGGGCGTGGCTAACAGGATTCTCTGGGGCGTTTCTTTAGGCTGCTCTGCATTATCCTGTGACAAATGCCCCCTTGGTAAAGACCATAAAAATTAGCACTAAATAAAAAGACCCATATATCTGGAACCGTATGGTGGATTTTAACCCCTTAACGACCGCAAGCAGTAATATTACGTCCTAGCGGTCATAACGTTACTGCCCGCGGTCTGCCGCCGGCAGCATGCTGCGATCGCCGCACATCTCAGCTGATTTTCACACCTGAGATGTGTGCTTGCTAGGCACGAGCAGAATCGTTATCTGCTTGGGCCGTTTAACCCCTTAAATGGCGCTGTCAATATGTGACAGCGCCATTATGACGGCATCCGCGGTAAACTTTTACTTACCGGCCGATACCGGAAGTCACATGATGTGATCACTTGACTTCCGGTGGTTGTGATGACTCCTGTACTAGACATGAATTACTTTCAGTTTCACTCGACCCGGAGCCGAGTGAAACAGAAAGAGCGTATCTGCTGTTTACAGCTGTGTAGCTGTGATCAGCAGATAGGGCAGAGCGATCGGATTGCTGATCGCTATTGCCCCCTAGGGGAACTAGTAAAATTAAAAAAGTAAAAAAAAAAAAAATTTAAAAAAATTAAAAAAAAACAAAACCTAAAAGTTCAAATCACCCACCTTTCGCCCCATTGAAAACTAAAGGGTTAAAAAAAGAAAAAATATACACACAGTTGGTATCGCCGCGTTCAGAAATGCCCGATCTATCAAAATATAAAATCAATTAATCTGATCAGTAAACGGCGTAGCGTCAAAAAATTCCAAATGCCAAAATTAAGTTTTTTTGTCGCCACAGCTTTTGCGCAAAATACAATAACAGGCGATCAAAACGTAGCATCTGCGCAAAAATGGTACAGTTAAAAGCATCAGCTCGAGACGCAAAAAATAAGCCATCACTGAGCCATAGATCTCAAAAAATGAGAACCCTACGGGACACGGAATATGGCGTAAAACGGGCAAAACTTTTAGGACAAATTTCCGATTTATTTTTAACGCCTTATATAAAAGTAAACCTATACATGTTTGGTGTCTAAGATCTCACACTAATCTGAGGCAGCACACCCAGACATCAGTTTTACATATAGAGATCACAGTAAATAAAATATCTCAAAAACAATAGTGCTATCACACTTTTTTTGCTATTTTTCTGCATTTGGAATTTTTTTGCCATTTTCCAGTACACTATATGGTAAAACTTATGGTTTAATTTAAAAGTACAGCTCGTTCCACAAAAAATGAGCCTTCAAATGACCATATTGACTAAAAAATAAAAAAGTTACGTCTCTCAGAAGAAGAATGGCGAAAAAAAAACGGAAAGTGAAAAATCGGCCGGTCGTGAAGGGGTTAAAGAAGAAAAAAATGGAATAGTGAGGAAAGCAGCAAGAATAAAATCACTGAAAACCAGGTGACATCCCCATTTTAAGCATTGTAGCCACTGATTGCCTGCAGCAGTCACATGCTGACAACTGGTAAGCAAAACCTAAGGGGATCACAGTACCATCAATGCTAGATTGCCAGAAAAATGGTGAGGAGTAGAGATGAGTGGACCCATGTAAGTTCGGGTTCTGGGGGCGCAGCCGAACTTTTTATAAAGTTCTATTTTGGACTAGGACTTGACCTGAACGTCATTTTAAGTCACTTAAAGGGCAATTTGGGTCTCTGCCCACATACAGTCAGCCATAACCAGATCACTTATAAGGCTATGTGCGCACGTAGCGTTCTGTCCCTGTAGAAATTTCTGCAGTGATTTGAACAGCACACATGCGCTTCAAATCGCTGCAGAAAGAGTCCGTAATGGAAAAAAAAAAAAAGCCGATTCCATGCGCTCTGAGTGCAGCCCCTCCCATAGACAGAGCGGGTACTGCATGCAGAGCGCACGGAATAAGTGACATGTCACTTCTTAGAACGCGCGCTTCGGGCAGCAGCCGAAGCGCTGCGCTCTAATACGCCACATGCGCACGTCTCCTGCATAATCTTCATAGATTATGCTGGGGACGCAGGACGCATGCAGTTATGCTGCGGTGCAGATCGCAGCCTAACTGCATGCAAATACGCAACGTGCGCACATAGTCTAAAGCTGAGTGTATGTATGTATATATATATATGTATGTGTGTGTGTAAGTCAACTAAAGGAATCTGCACCGTCGCATTTACAATCACAACATTTTGCACAAACACCCCATGTGACTCAGGGAATGTCACAGACTATGTTATGACAGGAAAATTGAACCCGCGCTTTACAATTACTCTCCAAAAAAGTTGCCTCCATTAATGTCAATGGAACTGTGAGCTATTAGGTTATTAATAGGAGCTGTGAATGGTTGCTATAGGAACAAAATAAATTGTTAGTATAAGAAGCTTATGTGTGAGGTAATAAGATGTTGGAGGGGAGACGGATAGAGAGAGACAGAAAGAGACAGAGAGAGAGAGAGAGAGACAGACAGTCAAAGAGACAGAAAGAGGCAGACAGACAGGGAAAGAGACAGACAGGGAAAGAGACAGACAAAGACAGACAGACAGGGAAAGAGACAGGGAAAGATACAGAGACAAGTAAAGAGACAGGAAAAGAGACAGAGACAAGTAAAGAGACAGAGAAAGAGACAGTGACAGACAGGGAAAGAGACAGACAGGGAAAGAGACAGATGGGGAAAGAGACAGATGGTAAAGAGACAGAGACAAGGAAAGAGACAGAGATAAGGAGAAAGACAGAGGCAAAGAGACAGACGGGGAAAGAAAAAGACATGGAAAGAGACAGACGTAGAAAGAGACAGACCTGGAACGAGAGACCTGGAATGAGACAGACGGGGAATGAGACAGACGGGGAATGAGACAGACGGGGAAAGAGACAGACGGGGAAAGAGACAGATGGGGAAAGAGACAGACGGGGAACGAGACAGACGGGGAACGAGACAGACGGGGAACGAGACAGACGGGGAACGAGACAGACTGGGAATGAGACAGACGGGGACAGAGGCAGACGGGGAAAGAGGCAGACGGGGAAAGAGACAGACGGGGAAAGAGACAGACGAGGAAAGAGACAAACCTGGAACAAGACAGACCTAGAACCAGACAGACCTGGAACCAGACAGACTTGGAACCAGACAGACCTGGAAAGAGACAGACGGGCGAAGAGACAGACGGGGAAAGAGACAGACGGGGAACGAGACAGATGGGGAACGAGACAGACGGGGAACGAGACAGACGGGGAACGAGACAGACGGGGAAAGAGACAGACGGGGAAAGAGACAAACCTGGAACAAGACAGACCTGGAACAAGACAGACATGGAACCAGACAGACCTGGAAAGAGACAGACGGGGAAAGAGATAGATGGGGAAAGAGACAGATGGGGAAAGAGACAGAAGGGGAACGAGACAGACGGGGAACGAGACAGACGGGGAACGAGGCAGATGGGGAATGAGACAGATGGGGAAAGAGACAAACCTGGAACAAGACAGACCTGGAACGAGACAGACCTGGAGCCAGACAGACCTGGAAAGAGACAGACGGGGAAAGAGACAGACAGGGAAAGAGACAGAAGGGGAAAAAGACAGAAGGGGAAAGAGGCAGACCTGGAACGAGACAGACCTGGAATGAGACAGACCTGGTCACAAGGTCACCTGGAACAAGGTAAGTGGATGGGTAAGTATCCTGTTCGTAATGCCAAGTTTTGTGGTGTGCCGGCCTCGTGCCAGCAGCCGGCACTGCTCTGATCCGGGCCTTCAGGGGTGGTGGCTCGAGGAACTCTGGACCCGCAGGTCTCGTGGACATGCCGAATAAATGGGGGGACGTAGATGTACGGGCTAGGCCGTAGTAAGTTCGTGATGCCACCCACAGTGTGTGGAGAGGTGGGACACCACCGCTGCTGTTATGGGGCCCCCGGGGGAGATGTTGTGCAGCAAGTTGTTAACCCCTCCGTGGGCAGGGATGGTGGCCCCGGGACCCAGTGGCTCAGTGCAGGGGATGGCGACCGCAGGGGATGCTGGTGTACTCACTGTTAGTAAAACACACACGTCTCTGGTAAACCAAGGTGATGGTGGCCGGTGCCGCGGCCGGTTGCGTTCGGGTCCCTCACCCGGCTGGTGGTCTCTATCCTTTTCCTGCACTGCTTTGTGTAAGGTGGACTGTCCTAGTGTGAAACTCAGGAGTCCGCTCCCGGCTGGATGTGGCCGAAGGAGCCATGCCCGCAGACGCTGGCCCGTGGGATCTATGGGCCCTGGCGGTGACCTCTTATTCCTAATCGGTGGACTGTTGTCTTCTATGAGGGACTTTGGGTGGGACAGGACCTCTAGTCCTGGCCTCAATTGGTTAATTAACCAGTTCCGCTTGGTTCCAGTCTTGGCTTCAGGGTCCGAGTACCCCCTTTGTGCTACAGTTTCCGGGTCGGTTTTCCGTGTCGGTACTGGCGGGCTACAACCCTGTCCCGGTCCACCTCGGTTCTGCCGAGCCGTCTTCCCGTCTCCTGATGACGGAGACCACCGTCTGCCTCCTAGCCAGTGGCACCAGGGCTCCTACCCTGGTACCGTTCAACTTGAACTCTCCTGCTGGAGCTACACTTAGCTCCAGCCCACACTCCTCTCCAAACTGAACTTCAGATTCCTCTCAACTGATCTGCTGTTTTTCCCACCCCGGGCTGTCTGGACGTGTCCCAACCTCCTGGTCACGCCCACTGGTGTGTCTATCTTTCCCTAAGGGGGGGGTGACTAGGGTTTCTGGTTGGCTGTATGTTTCCTGGTGAGGGAATGGTGTAATGCGGGGGGGGCTATTTGTGGCTACCTGGTTTTGCCAGGGCGTCACACTTATATATAAATATATTTATATATTTATTTTATTTATTTTTCGTGTGCACTATTACCCCCAGTGGGAGCCATTCAAACACTGGAAGTGGCTCGCACTGGGCTGAGCATAAACCGTACCCGAGCACAGTGACGCTTACGCAAGGGGTTTGCACACGTAATTCACCCGAACTCAGAACTCCAACTCTGTTTTTTAGGAAAAGTCTGTGTTCGGTCCGTACTCCAAACACTGAACATCAGGTTCGCTCACCTTTAGTGAGAAGAGTTTACTTTTGCTTTCTAATATTTTCAGCCAACATTTTTAAAGGTTGGATAACCCTTTTAAATACTACAGCATACTATATTATGTATCAAACAACATATTGCACAAAAGCTTACCGTGGGGAGTATGCAATTGTTTTTGGTTTCATTTGATTGAAGGCATAAAGTAGTTTTTGAGCAGCTCTCTGTTGCTGGATTTCCTATGAAATGTCAGACCAAGGATGAGTTTATTATCTCCCATAAAGGGGTTGTCCGAGTTCTAAAATGCCCTTTATAAATCTATTTTCAACCCCTGACCACTTTTTAATTTTTTACCTAGTTTTAAAATACCCTACTCTTTTCCCTATACAGCTAATCCGTACATGTGCCTTTTACGTTATATCCTGTGACGTATCATTTGAGGAGACGTCATCAGGAGAATGGCCATGCACTTATTTCTCCCTACAATCAGCCTGCCTGAAGAGGACATCATCAAGGGGTTACTTACCGCAGTTTTGGAATTAATAGTGTTAATAAAAGCTGAGTGACCACAGTGCCAGCACACTTCTGTCACCGCCAGCCTGCAGCTTGTTTCTCTGAAACAAGACGTCATCAGGGGGTGGTGATAAAAGCAGTGTAAGTGACACAAGCACCGCCCCACTGATGATGATTCTTTTCAGGGTGAAGATGAGTCAGGGTGAGTAACAGCAGTGCCACCTCACAGCATCTATCAGCTCTATTGATTCTAGATGTCATCAGAGGGTAGCGATGAAAATAAGCTGTGATGTGTGACTGTAGAGCCCCCTGATGATAACCTGTTTCAGGCGAGTTGATAGAAGGGAGAAATTAGTGCAGGGCCATTCTCCCAATGACATCTTGTTTGAGACTCACCTCAAAAGAAACATCACAGGACATAAAGTAAAAAAAAACACATATAAGGACTAGCTGTAAAAAGAAAAGAGTGGGGTATTTTAAAATAAAGCAAATTAGCAGGCTAGTAGAGTAAGAAGCTAAAGACAAAATAGAATATATATATACCACTTACTCTGAGGCATAGCTGGAGCACAGTTCCTGCCTTATAAACCTCTGACCAGGTATCTACTACCTCAGGAAGGAAGGATTTGATGATGTAGAGGTGCCCAGCCTTCAGGATGTCATTCTGAGACCAAGTACATGCCACTTTCACAGCTTTTCTTAATCCTCCTCCCATCTCTTCTTTGGTAAGAACCTCTATTGCAGCATAGAAGCCATTATGTGACCAGGAGGACATGCTGTTATTTAGGATGCTGGGAGAACTCTCCTCCAGGCGATACACAGTGACCAGCTCTCCTGTAATAAGTCAGATATGCTAAATATAAATACCCATTGTAATGCATAGGGTTCAGCTGGAATATCAAATGCAGACCATTGATAATAGTGACAATGTATGCAAAAGAAATAAGTATTTTTAATTTGATTCCTTACGAAAATCTTTGATAAATCATCCACTTACCTGCTGGAGGGACAGGGGTAAAGGGAATACTCTGGGAAAGACGATACAAGTTGTTTCTTTCAATGGCTGCAGAAAGCACAAGTGACATTATTAGTTTCAGTAACTAAAGAAATACCTGCTGAAAACTATACGGTTTCCAATGAAACAATACTTACCAGAATAATAGAAAGACATATCCATGGATGTTTTGAAATTGCATCCAAAGTCTGAAGAAAAAAAAAACAGAATTGGTTCCATTTTTCTTTATTGTTTTCTTTTTTATTCCTTATATATAAATATCTTTAATAATATAATAAATCTTCTTTGTGCCTGCATTTCTAATTGTTGACCTACTTTCAAATATTTTAAAATGATACCACAAGGACCATAAGATAACATTTTCAGTTTGTAAAAGATTCTCTAATCTGTAGAAATTTGTGGGAGATATAAAATAAGTTTAGTATGCTGTTACCACACGGACTGTGAGAATGCTCAACCACATAGTGCTCCTTACTGAGGGTCCCCCTACTAGCAATCTGGGGAGATCCATTGGTAAAAACCTCACTGAACTATCACCTTAAAGGGGAAAACCCCACTCAGAAGTTGTGTAAATCCTCATGGAGTGAGCTCCTGGCTGGCAAACATAGAAAAACTCATGTCAATGTTTAGATCCTAATTCAAAAAGGCTCTCCATCCCACACTAGGGTTATTGTCTAGACTCCAAGAGCTGTCAACTATGATAGTATTATCCTCGCTGTGAACTACTCATTGGAATCTTATTTGTAGAAGAATAAATATAGGTTCTGGAAAAATGTCTTACTTATGAAGCCTCCTTTTGGAAAAGACCTAAAACAAAAATGGAGAACTTAAGTAAGTATAGCAGTTAGTAAATATCTGTCTTTATGTCTAATTTACTAAGCAACCTGTTGTGTTTTAGTGTCAAATCTATTTTTATTAATTTTTTAAAACAGAAGAAACATAACATACATTTGCAAACTGGCAGAGTTGGCTCCACACATCTGATACTGAAACAACGTAGGTCTTAGGGCTGGTCCATGGCGATCAGGTCCCAAGAGAGAGACATCTCCCCAGGTCCCCTATCAGCTATTGGTATGCAAGTAGCAACTCTCACACAACAAAACTACAGAAAACGCAAATCTGTCTAAAGATGAAACTGTGACACAAAAAGTAAATAGAAGAGAGAAGTAATAGGGGAAAGAAGGAAACAGAGGAGGGGGAAGGAGGAGGAGGGGGGAGCCAGTCCGCCCACTCAAGAGTTCCTAACAATCTCTCTGAATTCTGAGGATTCCAAGAACATGATCTACGAACCCCATACCCTGATAAATTTTTCAGTGGACCCATTCAACTCTGTCGTTAGCTCCTCCATTCTCTTAAGACCAGCCATCTCCCCCAGCGAATCCGCCAGTGTGGGACATCTAGTCTGCTTCCAATATTTGGGTATGACTATACGGCAGAAACGCAGCAGATCTCCTTTCTGCAATTTGATCGACCCTGTGAGCATAAAGAGGAGCGCCACCTTAGGGGATCTCTCCACGCTATTTCCACTCACTTTTTGGTAAACAGAAATTACCCAAGTCTCAAAATGGTTGCAATTTAGCACAACTCTACCAGACATGTAACATCGATCCTTTTTCTGTACCACATCTACAACACGTCAGACACCGAGGGGAAAATGGCATGTAATGTAGTTGGGTTGCGATATCACCGGATGAGTATTTTATAGTTCTTTTCCCTGAAGGACATGGAAAAAATGGGGTTCCTCTACCCGCCTAAACCCCAAGAATTTACAAGAATGTAACCCCAGGGAAAACTCTGTATTTCCAAAAAGGGAGGCAAGGGGGCCTTTGCCCCGAGAGAGAGAGAGAGAGTTGTGTTTTAGATCATTCTTATGCCTCACTTCATAGTTTTTAAAAATTTCTAGAGAAGCGTGAGAAGGGCCAGAGGTCTATGTGTGGTGGAGAAGGTCATAAAATGAGGTTGTTTTATTAATGGCATGTGTCATTATTTTGGTTCAAAATGAATGACTAAAAAGAGAGCCATGCTGCGTATGGAAGATCAGAGTGTCTAAGACAGAAAGGAGGATGTGCCAAATTGGTGATACATTTTGCACAGTTTCCGCCTGTCTCATCTAGGTATATAGTGTTTAAATTTAGGACACTAGTAAATTTGTCCCAACAAATTAAAAGAAGGAGCCACATGTATAATAATTAATTCCTTAACACTGTGTGCAAAAAAGTGTGCAGATGTTATTGAATACGCACCATAATACGGACATATAAGGGTATATTGCTAAAATCCCCCATTGATGTCAATAAGGTTGTAGAAATGGGCAGCAGTAATATAGAATTCTTGCAAATAAATGAGCCAATAGGTAGAAGCTATGATAGTAATAAATGTCAAAAGCTAAATTACAAGTTGTGTCAGTGAAAGTTAATGACATTTTACTTTTTGGTAAGTAATAGCTTGTTAGGTGCAATATTCTATTTAACATCAACTTTAAAATAGTCTGTGATAATTTGAATAAATGTTCTCCAATATTTAGAGATTGTAAAAAAGGGGTAAACTCACAACTTGTGGCTTGAGGAGTATCGACTGTTACGCTGCTCCTGTTTAAAATAGAAAAAAAAATATTAAAGGGAACCAGTCTGTCATAAGATTCATGCTGCTTATAGCATGGCCAGGCGGGGACTATATGGAGAGACTTGACTAATGTAATGACAACCTCGATCTTCTTAGGCCATGTTCACATGTTCAGTAATAACTAATTAGAACGGACCCAGCACCAAACCGTTTGCAAAAAAGTTATACAAACACAACTATTTGGCTGTTTTGAAAATATTGATTTTTGCAGGATCCACTTTTTTAACATTGGAGACTATCGAAAACTGATCAGTTAACTGATTGCTATTTATCTTCCATTTGAAACTAGTCCAGTAAAAAAAAAAAAAAAAAATCCTTTACAAATGAAAGAAAAATGGATGGCTAAATAGCAATCAGCTAAAGGGGTTATCTGGCTTATTTTGCTTATTTTTTTTTTATTTCACTATTGGTCTACATAGGGGCAGGTAAGTATATAGCAACTACCTACCTGCCCTGCTGTCAGCCCCTCTCCGCAGGCTCAAAACGGTCATGTGATTGCTCCTGCCATGATTTTGCTACTTCCTGTGATGTCATGTAAACAGGGGCATGAGCTTATACCCTGCCTTTGTTAACGGGCATCACAGATAACGTCATGTTGCTGCCCAGCTGCTTAGTGGGGCAGGTACAGTGCATCAGAGTACCTCCCCCTCTTCCCCCGCACCCTCCCACACATTATGTAGTGCACTGCACTTAAAGACGTGGCCACATGCGGGCCACATGCAGCCCCTTATCCTTCTTGCAGCACGCAGGCGCATGGCCTCCTTGATGATCACTGCCTGTGCTTGGGGCCCGCGCAGTCAGCACTTTATTTCAGATGACAGATTTCCGGGCGCTGCGCATATGCGAGTTCTCTCTACAGCTACTCCAATTATCATCCACCTAATCAGAGGGCAGCAGATGATCATTGGAGTAGCTGTATAGAGAGCTCGTCCCTGTGCAGCACCTGGAAATCTGTCATCTGATACAAAACTCTGTCGGCGGCGGCCCCCTGCACTGGCAGCGTTCATCAAGGAGGCTGCTGGCAGCAAGAAGCAGGAAATAGGACATTGAGGGAACAAAGGACAGGTGAGAAGAATTTGTCTTTGTTTTTTTTGTGTGTGAAGAATGGCACAATAGGGGACAATTCTACAGGATGGAGCATTGCTACAAGAAGAGGAGCAGGAAAGGGGCCATTACTACAGGATGAGCAGGAGGATGGGCACAATAATACAGGATGGGAACAAGGATGAGGCAGATGACAACTGGATGGGGACAAGGATGGGCACATTACTACATATTATAAGTGCCTATATTGTCCTCTGTAGTAATGTGCCCATATTGTCCCCTTTAGTAGTGTTCCCATATTGTCCCCTTTAGTAGTGTAGCCATATTGTTCCCTTTAGTAGTGTGCCCATATTGTCCCCTTTAATAATGTGCCCATATTGTCCCCTGTAGTAATGTGTCCATATTATCCACTGTAGTAATGTGCCCATATTGGCCTCTGTGTCCTCATTACGGTCCCCTTGTTGGCCCCTATTATGCTGTTGTTCACATACACACACAAAAAAATTATTCTCATCTGTCCTCCATTCCCACGGTGTCTCCTTACCTGCTTGTTGTCAGTACTTTACTTCAGTTGAATGTTTTGCGGTGCCGTAAATCATTCAAGTGAAGTAAAGTGGTGACGACAATCGCGGCGGCCCCTGCACTGGCCACAATCACCTAGGGGGTCTATGTGCCTGCGGTCCGCAAGAGGTGGGTAAGGAAACACAGCGGGAATGGAGGACAGGTGAGAATAATTTTTTGTGGGATCCTTACTTGTGTGTAATGCGGGCGTCACACGAGACGATCCATCATGCGATATGTCGTTGGGGGTCACAGTTTTCGTGATGCACATCCGGCATCGTTTGTGATGTCGTTTCGTATGACACCTACGAGCGTCTCAGAACAATCGCAAATCGGTTACAAATCGTGTATCGTTTACTCGTCGTTTATTTTCAAAAAATCATTTATTGTTCCCTGGGCCGGTTGTTCATCGTACCCGGGGTAGCACACATCGCTCGGTGTGACACCCCAGGAACGATGAACTGCAGCTTACCTGCGGCCGCCGGCAATGCTGAAGGAAGAAGGTGGGCGGGATGTTAACATCCCGCTCATCTCCGCCCCTCCGCTTCTATTGGCTGGCGGCTGTGCGACGTTGCTGTGACGCCGAATGTCCCACCCCCTTCAGGAAGTGGATGTTCACCGCCCACAGCGAGGTCGCTCAGCAGGTAAGTACGTGTGACAGCGATTTGCCTGTGACGCACAAACAACCAAACAACGGGGGTGGGTACGATGGCTCGATAGATAGTATCGTGTGACGCCCGCATAAGTCGAGGAGAGCGTTTTCAGCATAAAAAAAGGGGCTGAAAAACTCGGGTTTTCTTCTTTGTGTGTGTTTGTATGTATACAAACACACACACGATGCACACATATATCTACTATAGACTCACAGTAGGTGTTAGGGATGAGGAACATGTAACAACTCTATCTATTACCATTGTGTATGTTATGTGAGGTGGATGATGCTGTAACTGATGAAAGAAGCAGGATCACAGCTCTTTTATTTCCAATGCTGGAGTGATGAAAAGTCAGTGCTGGGTAGAATAGTGACAGCTAATGAGTGTGTAGAGGGCAAGGCAGAGGGCAGGGTTGGACATTAAGGCCGGATGGTGCCAACTCAGACTATGAAGTTCGGCATTCAAGCACAAGAAGATGTCAAGTTTGCTTGAGCTGCAGGTAAATAAAGTAGCTGCAAAGAATAAAATGATACTTCAAGAGGAAAAAAGTTAGAAAAAAAATGTAGGGGTTCTTTAGATGACAATACAGCACAGATTAGCTTAAGAAAAAAGTTGGAGTTTATGGTCAGACAACTTCTTTAATGGATCTTTTTTCCATAGACTCCCATGTTACAAAAAAATAGATGCTGCAAAAATCAATATTTTCAAAATGGCCAAAAATCGTGTGTTTCTCATCCTATAGTCCACGGCTGGCTTTTCAAATTATGTTTTCTCCAAAATACAGCAGTTCTTCAAAGAAAGATGTACACTTGGTTGCAATTGTGCAGCCAGGCTCTGATTTATGCTGCCCTTGGTTTAGGCAGTATTAGTCTAGTTACTGGATACTATTAAAATAATGTACCATGGTGGCAGGCTTATCTCCAGGCGTATCAGGTATATTATCCAATATAATGAGGTCATATTGTGAAATAAGTGTTCAGACGCTATACCAACCTTTAGTAATGCTGCTGTGGAGTCTGTCTGGTACAGGTCTTCACATGACATTGACCTACCATCCAAATCAACTACATCGGAGAGAATAATGCCAGAAAGAAAATCAAACAGATTATTGGAACTACTTTTCAAAAGAGCATTTACCGTAATGCTTGACGTAATTATTTTTTTAAAAAAACAATATAATTTAATCATTTTGTACTGATGGTAAATTCTATAATAGATCTTGATAGGTTTCGATCGCAATTTTCTCCTAGGCTCCTGCACAGTGTCTGAGTCTTCCATATGGTGTAAATAATGGGAAAAAAGCATCTTCATCAAATGGCAACTGCATCTTGCACTTACACAGAATTTGCTTTGAATGGATTTATTAACGTCCCTTTGAATTTAATGATGTAGTTGTCTTAGCAAACTCGACACATCATTTTTGAGATTTCTGGATACACAGGATCAAAGGTGAAGATTCATTTGGCACTTGGAGGTGAATGAGAACAAAGCAAAGTTCTTTGCATGACTTATTTTGTACTGATGCAGAGTATTTGGCTACGTTCCCACATTGAATATTTGGTAACATTTTGATCTTGTAGATTCTCCAGCATTTCTTCTCCTATTATGTACATTTTTTTTTGTTTTTTTAGATTTTTTTTTCCCATTACAATTTTTAATGCATTTTTAACGTGCTTTTATGTTTTTCACACTGTGATTTTTGTCTTTCTTTAGTACGTCATGTTACAAATAATGCTGCTCTGTTTTGGATAATTCCTGATATTTGGCTTTGATAAACCTTTATTTATACAGTCATGTGTGGATTACATGCATTTTTAGTGCACTTTCACAGCAGAAATGCACTAAAAATGATATTGTTTTTTACCTGCAAAATTTCTGCATCTAGTGCAATTCTATGGGGAAGATCTGCACACTAAATTCAGAAATCGGTATATTGCGGGTAAGAAACATGCACTACAGTACAGTTTATGTTAAAAAAAAAAAAAAAACAGCGGACATGCGATTTCTGTAAATCCTAGCCACTTTGCTGGAACTGTAGGAGGTTGCGTCTTTGACACTGTGAGAATACGCAATGTGAAAAACTCACCAAAAACTCATTGCCGAAAATTAGAACACAGCCTTACAGTCCAGAAGATTCACAATTCTGCAAACTTCAGAACTAAAGTCTCTAAAATTGCTATAATTTGTTAATGTACAGGCACAGTCAGCTCTGTACAATATTATGATGTAAGAAAACAGTATTAGGCCTTGTGCGTACTAGATGGAATTTCCCACGGATTTCCTGCATGTTTCACTGCAGAAAATGTTCATAACATCTCTGCAGTGATTCACCAGCAAATCCTATGGGAAAAATAAATGCTGTGCGCACTAGGCGGATTTTGACAGCTGCATGTTTTGCTGCGGGATTCCCGCAGCAAAAACAATTGCATGTCAATTCTTTTCCGCAGGTAGCTGCGGGACTGGCTACCGGAGGAATCTCCAGTAATACCAGGCCTGGCCGTGGTTACCTGCACTGAACTCCGGAGCTGTCATCTGAGCTCCGAAGTGTAGCGTAGACTAAAGTGTGAGCACCGAGTGATTGATTCCCCGGTGATTGCAGTTTAGTTCAGGCAGGGTTGATCTCCAGAGCTCAGATGACAGCTGTAGAGAGGCCGGGCTGCACTCCGGAGCTGTCACCTGAGCTCCGGAGATGCAGCCTTAGACCTAAAACAGGCTATAATGCAGCAGTGTGCTGGTAAGGAATGCATTTACAATAGTCAGCATAACCAAACACTTTAATCCCTTCTCCATGGAGCCAATTTTAATTTTTGTGCTTTTGTTTATTTGCCCTTCATCCAAGCGCCTTTTTTTTATTTATTTTTTTATTATTCAGTCTACATAGCTGTATGATGGCTTGTGTTTTGCAGGGCAGGTTGTAGTTTGGAATGATACCATGGAAAACAGAAAAAAAATCCCAGTGCAGTGAAAAATCGACATAAAAGATACAATTCCAAAACTGTTTTTGGAGTTTATTTTTCCCGGTGTTTATTATGTGGTGACAATTACTTGGCTTCATGAGTGTCCAGGTCAGTACAATTATGGCAATACCTATCTTGTCTAGTTGTTTGTATTTTAGTGGTAAAAAAAAATTGTGATTTATAAAAAAAAATAATACATTTTTTCTTTTTACCTGTGTCACCATTTTCCAGGACCAATAACTTTTTTATTTTTATGTAATTTTTTTCTGATTCAGAGCTTATTTTTAGGGGGCAAGCTAATTTTATTATCATTTTGGGATAGATACAACATTTTGATTGCTTGTTTTGTTTTTTCAGCATTGCGCGACCAAAAAAGCACAATTTTGAGTTTTTTATTTTTGTCTGTATACAGTGTTCACCAATCTGGATAATTAATTTTATATTTAAATAAATTGGACTTTTATATCAAATTTGTGTATCTTTTTTAATTTTTAAATTCTTTATTTTTAATGGGGGAAAAGTGTGGCAATTAAAATTTTATTTTACTCAATCTTTAGTTTCTCTGGATTCTTTATACACCTTAGGGGACTTAAGCGGGCTTTACACGCTACAACAAATCTAACAATGTGTCGGTGGGGTCACGTCGTAAGTGACGCACATCCGGCATCATTAGTGTTGTTGTAGCGTGTGACAGCTACGTGCGATTGCGATTGAATGTAAAACCGTTCATCGCATGCACGTCGTTCATTTCCTTAAAATTGCACGTCGGGTTGTTCAATGTTCCCGAGGTACCACACATCGCAGTGTGTGACACCCCGGGAATGATGAACAGATCTTACCTGCGTCCCACAGCTCCCGCCGGCTATGCAGAAGAAGGAGGTGGGCGGGATGTTTATGTCCCGCTCCTCTCCGCCCCTCCGCTTCTATTGGCCGGCTGCCGCGTGACGTTGCTGTGACACCAAACGTCCCTCCCACTCCAGGAAGTGGATGTTCGCCGCCCACATCAAAGTTGTATGGAAGGGATGTGTGACGGCAAATAATCGTTTGTGCGACACGGTCAACAAATTTAACGTGCCGCACATATGATGGGGGCGGGTACGATCGCATACGATATCGTATGTGATATCGTAAAGTGTAAAGCAGGCTTTAGACATCGGCTAGTAACTTTTACTAAACTGAACAAAAATAAAAAAGTAACAGTTTTCTTTTACCTCTCATATTTCATGAGCCGAACTCTAAAGGGTATTTTACATGCTGCGACATCGCTAGCAATCTCGTTAGCGATGTGAAATTCTAGATCGCAAGTCTACAATTTCACATCGCTAATGAGATCGCTAGCGATGTCGCAGCATGTAAAGTAGCCTTAAGATCTAAGGGGTACTTTGCACACTATGACAGCGTCGAAATCATATGATCGGTGTAACGTCGGTCATTTCCATAATTTCGGAAGGACCGATGTTACAATGTTGTTCCTTGTTCCTGCGGCAGCACACATCGCTATGTGTGAAGCCGCAGGAGCGAGGAACATCGCCTTACCTGCGTCCCGGCTGCAATGAGGAAGGAAGGAGGTGGGCGGGATGTTTACGTCCCACTCATCTCCGCCCCTCTGCTTCTATTGGCCGCCTGCCGTGTGACGTCGCTGTGACGCCGCACGACCTGCCCCCTTAGGAAGGAGGCGGGTCGCCGGCCAGAGCGACGTCGCAGGGCAGGTAAGTGCATGTGAAGCTGCCGTAGCGATAATGTTCGCTACGGCAGCTATCACAAGATATCGCAGCTGCGACGGGGGCGGGGACTATTGCGCTCGGCAACGCTACCATCGGCTTGCGATGTCGTAGTGTGCAAAGTACCCCTAAGACTTTTTCTATGTACACAAAAGGCCTTTTGTGTCTCAAATATCGTTCACAAATTTGACTAAATCTGTGTTAGTGAGCGCTTATCCTTCGTCATGATAATCCATCCATTTTACAGGTGTGGCAAATCAAGATGCCGATTACAAAGCATGACTATTGCACAGGTGTGCCCTAGGCTGGCCACAATAAAAGGCCACTCTAAAATGTGTAGTTTTATAATATTGCCCACTCAAGTCAGTTACGACGAGCATGAAGATAAGCTTCCCTCAGACAGTTTCTGACGGTTTGTGCAGAAACTCTTTGGTTAAATTCGATGCAGCAGCAGTCCGGGTGACTCAGATGACCTTGGGGGTGAATATGCTGGATGTGCAGGTACTGGGCTGGTGTGGTTGCACGTGATCTGTGGTTGTGAGGCTGGTTGGATGTACTGCCAAATTTTCTGAAACGCTTTTGGAGATGACCCATGGTAGAGAAATGAACAGTAAATTCACAGGCAGCAGCTCTTGTGGACATTTCTCCAGTCAGCATACCAATTGCACACTCCTTCAAAAGCTGTGAGATCTGTGCACATTTTAGACTGGCCTTTTATTGTGGCCAGCCAAAGACACACCTGTACAATAATGATGCTGTCTTATCAGCATCTTGATATGCCACACCTGTGAGGTGGATGAATTATCTCAGCAAAGAATAAGTGCTCACCAAGACAGATTTTTACAAATTTGTGAACAATATTTGAAAGAAAAAAGCCTTTTGTAAACACAGAAAAAGTCTTAAATCTTTCAGTTCAGCTCATCAAAAATAAGAGCAAAAACAAAACTGTTGCGTTTATATTTTTGTTCAGTATATATATACTGCACTACATTAGTATTACTGTATATAGCACAGATCACAGTGTTCATTGAAGCCAGCCACAGGCTGTGTTTCAATGGAGTACTGTAATGAAAATACGGGGGTCTTCAGTAAACTCTCATCTGCCGTAACAAGCCATTGGCATGCCTCAATAGGATTGCGGTGGTGAGGTGAGAGAGGGGCCATGGGCTTGTAGAACAGCATGTTCCTTGGCTGCACACTGTAAGGCGGGCTTTGCACGTTGCGACATCGCAAGCCGATGCTGCGATGTCGCACGCGATAGTCCCCGCCCCTGTCGCAGGTATGATATCGTGTGATAGCTGGCGTAGCGAAAATTATCGCTACGCCAGCTTCACATGCACTCACCTGCCCTGCGACCGTCGCTCTGGCCGGCGACCCGCCTCCTTCCTAAGGGGGCGGGTCGTGCGGCGTCAAAGCGACATCACACGGAAGGCGGCCAATAGCGGCGGAGGGGCGGAGATGAGCAGGATGTAAACATCCCGCCCACCTCCGTCCTTCTGCATAGCCGCCGGCGGCAGGTAAGGAGATGTTCCTTGCTCCTGCGGCTTCATACACAGCGATGTGTGCGGCCGCAGGAACGAGGAACAACATCGTACCTGTCGCGGCACCGGCATTATGGAAATGTCGGTGAATGCAACGATGATACGATAACGTTTTTGCGCTCGTTCATCGTATCATCTAGCATTTACACAGTGTGATGTTGAAAGTGACGCCGGATGTGCGTCACTTTCGATTTGACCCCACCGACATCGCACGTGCGATGTCTCAACGTGCAAAGCTGCCCTAAGGCTAGGTTCACACACTGCGTTTTTTGACGCTGCGTTTTTGTGCGTTTTTTCCGGCAAAAAACGCACAAAAACGCAACCGCGTCGAAAAAACGCGGCTAAAAACGCACGCGTTTTGACGCGATTTGGTGCGTTTTTTTGCTGCGTTTTGCTGCGTTTTTGCTCACTGCGTCTTTATGCGTTTTTTATCAGTGAACAAAAAAAAGGTCTGATGTCATTTCCTTCTTCAATATGTTCTTCATTCTCCACTAGTGTATGCAGAAGAGCAGACAGCTGCAGAACTACAAGGCTCAGCATACTCCATCCAATAGTGTATGAAGGAGAGCAGACAGCAGCTGCAGAACTACAAGGCTCAGCATGCTCCATCCAGGACTGTATGCTGGAGGGAGAGTCAGGGGGAGCAGACCTACAAGGCTCAGCATCCTCCATCCAATAGTGTATGCAGGAGAGCAGACAGCAGCTGTCGAACTACAAGGCTCAGCATCCTCCATCCAATAGTGTATGCAGGAGAGCAGACAGCAGCTGTCGAACTACAAGGCTCAGCATCCTCCTTCCAGGACTGTATGCAGGATTTCTTTGCCCCCCCAAACAAAAAAAATGACGTGGGCTTCGCCATATTTTTGTATGCTAGCCGGGTACAGCAGGCAGGTACGGGCTGCCCCCAACCCCCAGCTGCCGATTTGTACCCGGCTAGGAACCAAAAATATAGAGAAGCCCTTTTTTTTAATTATTTCATTAATTTCATGAAATAATTCAAAAAAAAGAAATGACGTGAGCTTCGTCTAATTTTTGTGTCCAGCCAGGTACAACTAGGCAGCTGGGGATTGGAATCCACATTGCAGGGTGCCCATGCTTTCTGGGCACCCCCGCTGCGAATTGCAGTCCACAGCCACCCCAGAAAATGGCACTTTCATAGAAGCGCCATCTTCTGGCGCTGTATCCAACTCTTCCAGCTGCCCTGATGCCGGGTGGCTCACTGGGTAATAATGGGGTTAGGGCTAGCTGTATATTATCAGCTGGCCCTAAGCCCGAAATTCATGGTGTCACGCCAATATTAGACATGGCCACCATGAATTTTTAGTAAAGATAAAAAAAACACAACACACAGAAAAATATTTTTATTAGAAATAAAACACAACACAATTAGTGACTCCATCTTTATTGAAATAAAGAACCCCCCCCTCCGCAGTAATCCTGGGTCAAGGGTCCCGCGCCGTCCAATCCGGATCCAATATCATCTGATCGGTTTGCTGGAAGGCAAAGCGATCAGATGATGTGTCAGGATCAAGTGCCTGAATCACATCACACATCAGCTGATTGTATAAACGGCTTTTATACAATCAGATGATTCATCGGTGCAAAAAAAAAAAATACTCACTTATGTGCTGATTACCGGCAGCTACTACAGCGAGTCTGATCCTGTCCGATCGCTGCAGCAGCTGCCGGTAATCAGGGATGAAGTCTCCTGACGCATCCGCTGACAGGTTAAGCCGGCCGGCCGCTGGCGTCACCCCGAGACTTACGATCAGCTGATGCGTCAGGTGACTGCATCAGGTGATCCATCGCCAGGTCCTGCATCCTGCAGGCATACGTACCCGGGGAGACTGCACACACCTGGAGCGGCGGTACTGGGAGGAGGAGTTGGGAGCGGGCATGGCACCGGGAGTCTGCAGACAAGTGAGTATGACTTTTTTTTTTTCTACTGTTCACTTTTGTTTTCGCAGCCGCTTCCACCTCCCGCCCGTACATGACGCCGCACGGCAGCATACATGCACAGGATGGGAGGTGGAAGCGGCGGTGACGGTACCGGGAGGATTCACGCTTCTGTGTTTACTGACAGAAGGAATCCTCTTCCTGTACATGTCACTTTACTACCCACCTCCTGCGTTTATAGCTGCGTTTTTGGTCTTAGAAACGCACTAAAATACACCAAAACGCACCTATTTGCGTTTCTCATTGCGTCTTTCAACATCCCATTGCACTCAATGGATGAAAAGCGCAATGAAAAACGCGGGAATAATTGACATGCTGCGTTTTTGTGGCACCACAAAAACGCAGCTGAAAAAAAAAACGCTGTGTGCAGACAGCAAAAATGAAAACTCATAGACTTTGCTGGGGAAGCAAAGTCATGCAGTTTTCTGAGCAAAAACGCACCCGAAAAGTGCGCAAAAACACCGCGAAAAACGCACTGTGTGAACTTACCCTAAATGTTGCTGCCAGAGATTGACAGTGGCTTTAACAGGTTAAAGGCTGTGGGCAAATCTCAGCTCTATTTGCAGTTGTTAGATCCTGGTTGTGTATCACAGCCATCATGAGCGGGCTCAACCTATGAGCTCACGCCATATAGTAAATCCTGATTTGCGCTGTATATTTACAGCGGATGTCCAGAAGGAATTATTTAAGGTAACTAAAAATGAGTCCACTAGAAATATCAAAAAACTGATCCGCACATCCAACAAATGTGAACAGGTGCTAACTGAAAAAACATAGTAACTATAAATGAATACAGTTGCACACTGAAAAAGCCAAAACTGTACAAGGGAAAATATGACACTGCATTACTGCAAAAGAGAAATATTTAGTTTATGTATTGGCCAATGCATGCAAGCCTGGACACCAACGGCAAGGTATACAGTATCTCTGTAATCTGGGAACCTAACTTAAATGCCACTATCTAGGTTAAAAACATCCGTATCTGGGAAAAATGCCACTATTTGGACTACAAACCTCCATGTATGGGGAGCTAGGCTCCTGCTACAATGGTTATGAACACAGCCAGGTCTTAAGCCTAGGTCACACGTAGCGACGCAGCAGCGATCACGACGACGATCTGACCTTATCAGGATTGCTGCTGCGTCGTTACATGGTCGCTGGTGAGCTGTCAAACAGGCAGATCTCACCAGCGACCAGTGACCAGCCCCCTGCCAGCAGCGACGCGTGGAAGCGATGCTGCGCTTGGTAACTAAGGTAAATATCGGGTAACCAAGCAAAGTGCTTCGCTTGGTTACCCGATATTTACCTTGGTTACCAGCGCACACCGCTTAGCGCTGGCTCCCTGCACTCGTAGCCAGAGTACACATCGGGTTAATAAGCAAACCGCTTTGCTTATAGTTACCGATGTGTACCTTGGCTATGTGTGCAGGAAACAGGGAGCCGGCTTCAAGAAGCTGCGGACACTGGTAACCATGGTAAATATCGAGTAATCAAGCCTTTGCTTGGTTACCCGATATTTACCTTGGTTACCAGCGTCCGCAGAAGCCGGCTCCCTGCTCCCTGCACATTCAGTTTGTTGATCTCTCGCTGTCACACACAGCGATGTGTGCTTCACAGCGGGAGAGCAACGACCAAAAATGGTCCAGGACATTCAGCAACAACCGGCGACCTCACAGCAGGGTCCAGGTCGTTGCTGGATGTCACACACGCGACATCGCTAGCAAGGACGCTGCTACGTCACAGAAAATGGTGACTTAGCAGCAATGTCGTCATCGCTGTTGTTGTGTGTGACATGACCATTAGGGCGGAGTGCTCAGTCAGAAAAAGACTCACTAGAAATATCAAAAAACTGACCTGCATATCCAACAAATGTAAACAGGTGCTAACTGAAAAAAACATAGTAACTATAAATGCATACAGTTGCACACTGAAAAAGCCAAAAATGTACAAGGGAAAATATGGCACTGCATTACTGCAAAAGAGAGATATTTAGTTTATGTATTGGCCAATGCCCTAAGACCTGGCTATGTTCATAACCATTGTAGCAGGAGCCTAGCTGCCCGTACATGGAGGTTTGTAGTCCAAATAGTGGCATTTTGCCTAAATACGGATGTTTTTAACCTAGATAGTGACATTTAAGTTAGGTTCCCGGATTACAGAGATATACCTTGCCGTTGGTTTCCGGGCTTACATGCATTGGCCAATACATAAACTAAATAACTCTCTTTTGCAGTAATGCAGTGCCATATTTTCCCTTGTACATTTTTGGCTTTTTCAGTGTGCAACTGTATGCATTTATAATAAAAATGAGTCCACAACATGCATAAAGCCTGCACAAATTCCAGTTTACAGTCACACTAAAAATGTGATTTTCAGTATAAGAGGAAACCAAACTTTAATATTCTGGATATAAAATATGGAAAAACTGATCAGTATGATGTGAGTGAGAGCGACTAATCATGTGTGGCCAACTCTCCATCAGGAACAGGGTTCCAAGACCCCTAATTTACAAAGTTCATTCAGGTTTTTGACAAAGATATTCCTAAGCCATGAAACTTTATCTGTGGAATGACTACACAAAACATACAAGCATACTGTTACATGGAATATACATTACATACACTGGCTTGTGGATGTCGGTGAAGAAGGTTGTTGTAATTCTTTTAATTCTGTACATGAATGTGTTTTTCTGAGACTCTCCTCGTCCTTGCTGCATGGCTGTGATGGAGAATAAGAGAAATTTTAACTTTTGGGTCATCCTGGGATTTTAACAAAGAAGAACATAACAAGATAGATACTGAATTTGAATGCAGAATCAGAATATATCTGATTTCAGTGGAAGCGGCAGGCCATCTTATGTATATAAAGGCCTTCTGATTATGTCGGAGCACAAAAGGATTGTGCAGTTTGAATTACAACCCCCTATGTTTTTATGTAGAGATGTCTGGCAGTGGCTTTCTCTCCATTGAAAACATATCAACACTCGGAACTTGTTCCGACTTAAAGTGTGACATACTGGTGGAGATCTGAGGTTGTGGATTGTATTAGTCATCTACTCAAGTTAACAAAGGAATTATTTTTATTCTTCCATCCACGGTCTTACAGCAACTCTGGGTGGGTGGCCAAAACGAGATGACCCCGTCCAAGAGATTACAAACCAGGACTGGTAGTTCCACTGTCCCTATACCAGGCAATACGCAGTCTCCCAACTTTTGGTTGGCCCACAGCTTTTGTACCTGTCTCCAATATGGTCTGCAGTCACAGCCCATGCTTGTCCAGATGACAAATACCATGACCATAGCATGTGTATCTGTGGCGCCCTGAGGCTTCAGTCACCACAGAGGTACTGCTCCTCAACCAGAGGTTTGGTATCCCATCTTGGGTATGGAAAAGGTCACCACCAGTTCACACAAAATCACAACACTCTCACTCAGCAACACCTCACCAGACATGGAAAGGACATGATTATACCCGAAGCCAGACCGGGGGGTGGAGTCTGTTGAGTGGAAACATACAGTAGTGGAGTGGGGAGAGAGAAAGAACAGAGGAGAGGAGCAGAGGATGATCAAAGACCCATGGCCTGGAGCTGGTACCGCTCAGCCCGGGCACAGACAGATGGAGTCCTAGAGACCACGAGAAGTGCAACATCCTCCCGTGGCCTTATTTCACATGTAATCTATGGGTGGAAGGACTTGGCCGCAACATGGGGACTGGTCCCTAGGCTCAAGGAGAAGAACCTACGTACTCCACTAGTAAAACCAGCAGCTGAGGTAACTGCAAGCACCGAAGCCACACAAATTCGCTGGAAGGACCAAGGGATAGAGCTTCACGCCACCCAATAGGGTCCATGGGCACTGGCACAGAGTTCAGTGATCGAGGGCGCAAGGCAGGAGGAAGAAGCAAGTGCAGGAAGACAACCCGGAATGGGACACTTGAGAAAGGTGCACCGGACTCTACCTCTGAACTACCCGGAATCGACTGGAGCCCATCACAGCGATACCCCAGCACTCCAAAGGCGGTCACTGGCATGTCGTGTTACCTTGGAACCTGCTACAGTGAGTAAAAACCTTGAGACTGCATCCCTGTGTCGCTCCGTTATTCACCTGCGCTTCCGGCCCTACAACCCCTGCCATCATAGACTACTACTACCCCCCCATCCGCCCTGGGGCCCAGCTGTACCTGTGGAAAGCTATACCAATCAAGTCGCATCACTACCTGCTCCAGAGGTCCTCCATCTCGCAGCGGCGGCACCTAACTTGCCGCATACCACAGGTGGCGTCACGAATAAACTGTCATCATCCCCTTTCTATTTCTTAAACGACACCGCCAAAGTCACGGAAACGGGTCTTTCCACCGCGATGTCCCAGAGCCAGAACCATGGCCCAGAGTCATCACCACGGCCCGGTAACGAGCCACCCCACGGCCCTGGAATGGGCATGTCATATCCAGCTACAGCCAGCCCCAATCACCTCATCTGTGTCTTAAGTACCCCAAGCTGCCTTCTGGTTCAAGCCCGGCCCCTGGGAAACACCACCACAGTGCTAACTGTGCATTGGTGGAGGTATTTTCCTGAGGCCGAGCCCCTCACCTCGTACTGCATGTGAGACCCCCTGTGGTGACAACTCCACTGGGTCTACTATCACCATCCACATAATGGGACTAGTGGATGGGAGAACAATGACCTAATTGAGACCCCTGTGACACCTACGACAGTAATGGAATGATTGCTTTACTCTATTTACCAATCTTGTGCCTGTCATTCTGTGTATATTAGATATAGCTATTATGTCTTTGCCTCATGGCTCCAGGGTCTGGATGGCATGGTATGTGTACCTTTGTCTCCCACAGTTCCCATCCCTTTTATTGTGCACCACAAACTGACGAGCAAGAAAATATTTAATAAAAAATAACAATGAAATTTACATAACCAGTGCTCTGTGCTGGAAAAAGTATGCATTCCTTAGAGCCATGGACTCCACTTTATGTCCATTGGTCCAATCCGTAGCCAGCTCCACACAGCCTCCATGCATTAGATAGAAGCCAAAAGTATGTTCTTTCGGCCTTCACCTGGCTGGTATACCATTTGTTTAAAGGGAACCAATCACCAGGATTTCGTATCTGTGAGGTCATACCCAGGTGACCAGAAGGTGTGGGGTCTCAGTCAACTGAAAAATGTTGCTTCCTGGTGTCAGCTTTGTTGGCTGAGGCCCTGCCCCTTCTGGTCACATGGGTATGACCTCACACAGGTCCTGATAGTGAAACATTAAATCAATTGTATAATACTTATGCTAATTATAACAGGGGGATAGGATAGGTATGTATACCCTCCCAGATATTATCTGATTCTCAATTGCTGTCACTCAAGAAGAAGCTAGTGATATTATAAACTTTACTTTCTTGTATTTGAAAACCTAAACATCCGAGCTGACCACTAAAGGTATGTAGAGAATCAGCCTGATAGTGCCAGTATAGCACTGGCTTTAGGTTATATATGAAAATCCTGGTGATTGGTTCCCTTTAACTGTATAGAAAAATGCTTTCCTACACAGAGGGCCACTGTAAAGAAAGAGATACCATGTGATATACTGTATGTTTCTTTTTAATGGATTAATATGGTGGATGAATGCTTCAGCATCAATCCTGGCTGTGGCCACTGTTGGGTGCATATCTCTTGAGTGTATGTGCCCAACAGTGAACACAGATGCAAGGTGCACCTTGCCTAATGGTGCGATTACACCACCCAATTTGTGGCATTAAATAACAACCAACTGTCAAGTATTTACTGGTCACCAGACATTTAACAGCCTGTTTTCACAGGTAGACCATGCTTAGCAATGAGCAATGAATGATCTGTAATAGATTGTTCAGTGCACATAGGTTGCCATTATTTATGCAAATGAGGCCAAAAAACTATTTGACTATCTGAAGCCTCTGCGTTTTATCCTCCCAGTCTGTGATTCCCCAGCTTCATTAGGCTCGCTACGCATGACCGGAAGTTCAGAAGACTAGTACATGAGCCTGGCTTCAAAGTCGCACTGACACGGCCGAAATGAGTCTTGGCCATGTGCAAGATTTCCAGGAGCTGGCGCTGGCTCATAAAAATCATGTTATCGCGCCCACAAGGGAGTGATAACATTTAAAGAGGGCCGACTAGTCTGGGGAACTAACACCCCTTCAACTAGTCAAGGTTCTAATTTTTATAGGAATAGTGCAGTTTATAAGTCATTTTCTTAAACATTCATATTAGTGAATAGCATTATACAGGACTGGTTAGGGAGGGAGTTTGTGCAGACAGTTATCAATACTGCTGGGTTGGAGGGAATAGAGTACCTGACAGGTTTCCTTTAATGTATCATTATTAAACAGCAATGTTTTTCTTCTTCACACAGTGCAAGATACTGGCTCAATAACATGATACTTACAATATGTCATTACATATCTTAATGTAAACACTTGATAGTTCTTTATCAGTTTAAAAAATATATCTAATATATAAAGCTGAGTGTATGTATGTATGTGTGTATGTCCGCTAAAGGAATTCACACCGCCGCATGTACAATCACAAAATTTTGCACAGACACTCCATTTGACTCAGGGAACGTCATAGACTATGTTTTGAGGGGAAATTTTAATTCCAGGCTTTACAGTTATTCGCCAAAAAACCTGCCTCCATTAAAGTCAATAGAGTTGGAGCCAGAACTTCAGAAGAATGTGAAGCCACACCCTTAAATGGAATGTTGGCGTGTCACAATGCAGCCAGGGAAAGAGACAGACAGACAGGGACATGCAGAGACAGACAAAGAGACAGACGGACAAAGACACAGACAGACACAGATAGACACAGACAAAGAGACAGACAAAGAGACAGACAGGTAAATAGATAGACAGGCAAAGAGACAGACAGGCAAAGAGACAGACAGGCAAAGAGACAGACAGGCAAAGAGACAGACAGGCAAAGAGACAGACAGGGAAAGAAACAGACAGGGAAAGAGATAGAGAGACAGACAGGGAAAGAGACAGAGAGACAGATAGGGAAAGTGATAGCGAGACAGACAGGGAAAGAGACAGAGAGACAGACAGAGACAGACAGGGAAAGAGATAGACAGGGAAAGAAATAGAGAGACAGAGAGAGAGACAGACAGACACATACAGAGAGAGAGACAGACAGAGAGGGAGACAGACAGAGACTGGGAGAGAAACAGAGAGACAGTTACTATCACGGGCAATGTCGGGTACTACAGCTAGTCTAATATATAAAGCTGAATGTGTGTATGTATGTGTGTATGTGTGTGTGTATGTATGCCCGGGATTGGCATCTGCACCGTCGCAGCTACAGCCACAAAATTTTGCACACTCACACGTCTGGACCCCGAGAGCGTCATAGGCTATGTTGTGAGGTGAAATTTTAATCCCGCGCGTTCCAATTTACCAATCAATTTTGCCCCTATCTACATAATGGGGAAAAAGTGAAACGAAAAGTGTATCCGCACTGTCGCATTTACAATCATGAAATTTTGCACAGACACCTCATGTGACCCAGGGAACATCGTAGACTATGTTTTGACAGGAAAATTTAACCGCGTGCTTTACAGTTACTCTCCAAAAAACATGCCTTCATTAAAGTAAATGGAGCCTGGAACTACAGGTTATTAGTAGGAGCTGTGAGTGGTTGCTATAGGAACAAAAGACATTCATAGTATAAGAAGCTTATATGTGAGGTAATAAGATGTTGGTGGGGAGACGGATAGAGAGAGACAGACAGGGAAAGAGACAGACAGAGACAGACGGTGAAAAAGAGAGACAGACCTGGAAAGAGACAGACCTGGAAAGAGACAGATGGGGAAAGAGACAGACAGACATGCAGACAGGGACAGAGACAGGCATACAGGGAAGGAGGAGACAGTCAGAGAGACAGACAAAGATAGATGGGGAAAGACACAGACCTTGATAGAGACAGATGGGGAAAGAGACAGAGAAATAGAGACAGACAAAGACAGGCAGACAGGGAAAGAGACAGACAGGAAAAGACACAGACAAAGAGGCGGGGAGACAGACGGGGAAAGAGACAGACCTGGGAAAGAGACAGACCTGGAAAGAGACAGATGGGGAAAGAAACAGAGAGATCGAGACAGACGAAAAAAGAGACAGAGACAGGCAGACGAGGAAAGAGGCAGACCTGGAAAGAGACAAACAGGGAAAGAGACAGACAGAGACAGACGGGGAAAGAGACAGATGGGGAAAGAGACAGATCTGGAAAGAGACAGACGGAGCACATTGTGACGGGGTGTACAGCAGAGCAAGGAGGGACAACAGGCCAAGGAACAATCCAAAGGGCTTTATTGGAACCACAAAGATAAAGCACCAAACATAAATATAGATCCTTAAAGTCTGCAAGGAGTCCACAACAAAACAAAAGATCCAGAGGCACCGCCTGGTATTCCGATGCCAGGGAAAATAGGGCGATGGTCCTTATATGGGTTCCTTGAGTCCAACAGGTGAACAACAAAACGCAATCCCACGTGGCCACTGATCTCCAGTCTGTAACTGTCCATACACCGGCTCTAGGATCCAGCCTCAGCTATTCCCTCCCAGAGGATCAATCTTCTTTCTTCAAGTTTCACACAGACTGACTGAATCTCCCAGGTAAGCAGAGAGTTTACACTAGTTGGACGCTAGGCCCACCTCCCCCTACTCCCAGGGATGGAAGTGCCTCAAGAGGCTACAACCTTGCACTATAAGGGGTGATTACCTACAACAATAGAAATGTACACAGAAGTAGTTCAAATAAGACAATGAACCAAGCTTGAAATAGTAATCTGTACAGCAAGATACACCTCCCCCATATCCCACCATCACAACCTGTCCCCCCTTTTTAATAAGTGAGTATGCCACGAGGTCTACACAGACCTCTGGCCATCTCACTTACGTCCATGTTGCTCAGCTGTGAATAGTCTATGGTTCTTCTTGCTGGGACAGTCCATCAGCATTCTGGTGTTGGCTTCCACACTTGTATTGGATGGAAAAGCTGTAGGTAATCCCTTGTAGAGCGATAGGGTTGGAAGGACAAGGTTCCTTTTGTGTCCTCCCTCACTCAAACTCGGCTTTCTGCACCCACAAATCGGTATTGTATATCTCCCACATCATTGCCTAGGAGAATGTCTGCAGGAAGGCCGCTCATCACACCGATTATGCATTGTTTTGCCCCAAAGCCATAATCCAGGGTTACACTTGCTCTTGGAATATATCTCTGAGTACCTCCAGCCAATTCAATGGCAATTCCTGGTCCCTTTTGAATTGCTTCTGGTTGAATTACTCGGGGATCTGCTATGGTGAGAAAAGCCCCAGTGTCACGAAAGCCAACAACTTTTTGGCCATCCAGCACAACCTCCTGTAGATGTTTATGCTGAAGATCATAAGAACGGGTCGCTGTGGCTCGCACTCCATAGACTCCTGGTAGGGAAGTCAACATATCAGAGTCACTTGGCAAATCATCAGGGCCAGAATCCAGCTCTTCTCCTGTTGAGGGTGTCTGTAGATAATGGACAGGCAAAGGTGGTCTGCAGCTGTTCTGCCTCTGAACACTTGGACAGTGAGCTTGCAGATGACCAGGCTGCCCACATTGATAACATCTGCGCTGCGTCTCACTCCTTCCAGTTTGCCTTCTGGAGAAGTAGGTAGGAGACCTTGGTGACTGATAGGGAGGTGCAGGTGCTGGAGGTGGTTGTCGATTTGGAGGATGACTCCACGGGATAGATGGGCATGTGGCCCGCAGATGCCCGGGATGCCCACAGCTATAACATCTTCGCTCTTCTACTTTCTCTCCTCGTCGCATTCCAGAAAATGTGGTAGAAACAACTGGAGGCACATACACACGGGTATCCACATGAGGTGGTGATCTAGGAGGTCGAGGAACATTGGGCACTGAAGGACAAGTAACCTCTGGTGTTGAGGAGCTGGTCATTTTTGCTCCCTCTGCTAGCAGCTTCTTCCACTGAGGCTTGATAGTGAGCACCTCATCAGCTAGAGCTGCAGCTTTCTCCACAGTGGCTCGTCTCCTTTCACGCACCCATTCCTGGATCTCAGCAGGGCACTTGAAGTAAAACTGCTCTTTTAGGAGGACCTTGAGGACGGTCTCCAAGGTTAAGGCCTCCTCTGCCTCCAGCCAACGATGCCACAGATGTTTGAGTTTGTGGGCATACATCTTGAAAGACACTTCCTCATCACATGCCAAAGTACGGAACTGAGTCCTGTAAGTGTCTGGCATTACAGCATAATGTTCTAGAATAGTCTGTTTAATATCCGCATACTCACAGTTCCACCAAGGGTCCATAGCTCTATAGGCTGCGGCAGCTCCACCCTCTAAGAGCCCAACCAGATGCCGGACGCGCTCCCTTTCTGGGACTTCCATTAATCGACACTGATGCTCAAAGTCCTGGAAGAAGCCCTCAATGTCACCAGCAGCCTCATTAAACTGCTTGAAGTCTTTGCGGGACACTCTGGGAAGTTCCCTCATGGTGGGTGCTGGGGTTACAGTCTGTCTGGAACCTCTAGCGGCTTCCACAGCGAGTTGCTTATCCAGCAATGCCATCTTCTCCATCCTGCGCTCCTTCTCTTTAGCTCCACGCATGACCTCCATCTTATATTCTATGGTGGTCTCCTCTCCCAACAAGGCCATCTCCTCCTCGTACCACACAACCCACTGACTTTTTTGGGTATTTACCTCCGGCTGCCGTCTTTCTTCCGTTTGCTGGGAGGATCCTTCCTCAGCGTCATTTTGCGAGCAAACTCCTTCCAACGCCTTAATCAGCTGCTCCTTGGAGAGTCCCTTGTAGCTGACTCCCAGTTCACGGGCCTTTGTTTGTAGGTTCACCGCAGTCCAGTTCTTGTACTCTGAGGTTCTGGTTCCAGCTGTTGATGGGCCGTTGTCCTCCATTCCTTCTGCTCTGATTCCACCGCTGCCAATTTAGTTAAATCTGTGAGGAATATCTGTGGTGTTGAAATATATGTTGTGAAATGCTTCTATTAGCTTAGTTTTTGCCTTTTAATAATGACATTTCTATCTATTTGTTTTGTGGTTTTTGTGTGCAGAATACATTTTTGTTAATACATTCTATTTTGTTAACAGCAGTTATTAACCCGGGCGAAGCCGGGTAGTACAGCTAGTTTACTATAAAAAATAAAATTACCTCTATAACAGAAAACTTTTGCTTTTCTGTAGTAGCCTTGATTCCTACATAAAAAAAAAAAAATATCATCAGTAATATATTATCACCTTTACTTTGTTTAAAGCAGTTTTGGTATTTAAAGTTTTAATTGCGTCATCTGGACTTATATAAGACCCGGTGACACTATGCTTGGTACAGTGTTATCTGGAAGCAGTCCAGGAAGAGTTGATCTAGGAGGGAGAGCTTAGATTAGTGCAGGCATATAGGCAGGGTTTAATTTCTATTGTAATGATTGTATACCGCTTCTACACCATACTGCCGCTACTTAGTAAAACCGCTGTTACCTGAATTCAGTGTAAGGATAGCTGATGGATGAGGGATAGTAAATAATAAATTAAAGAAAAATGACATGGCGTCTCCCCCATTTTTGATAACCAGCAAAGGTAAAGCAAACAGCTGTGGGCTGATATTATCAGCCTAGGAGGGTCCAAGGTTATTGTCCCTTCCAAGCCTAAAAATATCAGCCCGCAGCCGCCCCAGAAGAGGTGCATCACACTAGATGAGGCAAGTCTGGCTCTTCACCTCAGCTGTTCCTGATTGCCCTGGTGCAGTGGCAATCGGAGTAAAGGTTTATGGGGTTGATGTCAGCTGTGTAGTATAAAAATCAAAAAGGTGTGCATATAATGTGATGCACCACATCTGGACCAGTTGCTAGCTGCTATTTTTAGGCTGGGAAGGGCTCAATAGCTATGGACCTTCCTAGCCTGATAATATCAGCCCTCAGTTGTCTGCTTTACCTTTACTAGTTATCAAAAATAGTGGAGTCCCATGTCATTTTTTTCATTCATTCATTCATTCAAACATAAAAAGTTGTCCAATAAGCTCCACAAGGTGCAATTTTATTATATGTCTGGGGGTTGTGCAATGATATGTCTTTGTCTATATGTCTGTATGTCGATATACAGTATCTGTTGCTATCTATCGATATCTAATATCTATCTCTATCTATTGTCTATCTCTAAAGCATTCATTAGTGTTTGAAAATACTAAAAAAGCAGGGTAAAATTGCTTGCAAAAATTGTGTACAAAAATGCATATAAAATGGGGCAAAAACACCACTGAAAAACATGTTTTTGCTTCTGCATTTATCTTGGCAAGAGATGCAGAAATGGTGCAGAAATTTCTGCATCCAAATACTCAGCTTGTTTACATATGTGTAGGAGTCAGAGATGCATCTAGGCATCTTCCCCATGCTGTTCGCATTTCATTTGAGCACTGTTTCCATCCAATTTAGCGATTTGTCTCCCCCCAAATCTTTTGTTTGGGTCTTCTGGAAAAATGATTAAGCTTCCTATTGATTTCCAGTATACTCGGTACTCAAGTCAAGCCCATCCAACCTTCCGACCTGCTCGATTCAAGTACCGAGTAGAGATGAGCAAACCTTTGGAGGTTTGGTTCACTTGCAGCAAACAAGCCTAGCTCCACAGGCTCGAGCTTGACCTGAACCCTGGATTAAGTCACTGATTGGCAGTTTGAGTCTCCACCCACATACAGCCAGCCATAAGCAAAATACTTTCAGTTGAGAGTGGGCGGGCTTTTTCAAATACATTTTTTTGTTACACACTACATCCGAGCACGCTGTTGTTACCGCCTATATGAACCATTCAAACACTGCAAGCGGCTTGCACAGGACTGAGCACCGAGCATACCTGAGCATAGCATTTCTCGCATTAGTTTTGTTTGCATGTAATGCATCTAAACCCAAACCATGATTTTTAAATTCGGTGTTCGGTTCGAAAACCGAAGCTCAGGTTTGCTCATCTCTAATACCGAGCACTCGAGCATTTTCATATTCGTTCATTAATAATCCGTAATTATTTCATGGTTTATATAAATATATCAAGAGAGACAACCTTTATCTCCCTACTTTGTACAAATGTAATTCGCTCACTGTGGTTGACTAATGCAGAAGCTAAAATTTAACAAAACTTGGTAAGCTAACGAAAAGCAAGCAGACAAAAAAAGTTCCTATAGTTCTATCATCATAATACTGTAATTACTAATTTTAAAATTAAAAAAAAAAGAAGTTATCAGGTCTAGTTGCAACATATTTTGTTTACAAACTTATATTACTACATCCAAAGAAGGGCAGGTAATAAAAAAAACTCAGCAATGTTACCTGGACTTTTAGAATGTTTCCAAAGTTTGTGAAACACTTCTGTAATTTTATTATTGATACTTTGTTGATCTTTATGTTTTTTTACAATAGTATCAATGTTGTCACCATTCGGTGACGCTTCTGGTAATGGTTGTTCAGTTGTCTGAGCTTCCAGTTCAGGAGATAATTTGGAATATGGACCTCCATCTCCATCTCCAGAATTATTTTCAGAAATAACTTTGCCATCATCATCAGTAAATGCACAATTAACAAATCCTTCCTCTTTGTAGGTTTTACCAATCAATGCTGAACTGGATGAATCTGGACTTTTCGGTAATGGACTCTTTTTAGCTTGAACAGTTGTTGATATATTTGGAACTTCAGAAACCCTTTTTGGTTTAGATTCAGAAGTTGCAAGAGTTATATGAGACTTGCATTTTAGAGATTTCTGTTTGTCAAAATCTATGTCATCATAAGCAGCTCCATGCTGAAATTCCGGGAGATGGTCAGATAAGTAAAACAAAGCTTCGTGTACAGGAGCGAAATCTGATCCAATGATTCTTTGCAGTGAATTTGAAGTTTTAGTAAACTTTTCTATGCCAGGTTGTGAGAAGGAGTGAGCTAAAATTTGGCTGCTTTTGCTTTTTTTCCAAATGGTTGATTGTCCAAGTCCATCATCAGTAGTTTGCTTTGAGAGGCTTAAGTCACAGGACATCATGCTGTGGCTCCTTTTGGATTCCATGGCTTTTTGTGCAGTGAGGGTTTTCATAGAATCCAGTGTAAGACCTGAAAGATCCTGCAGGTGTCCAATGTGATCATCTAAATGGTGCAGTAAACTTTTAATGAAGTTGACATGACCTCTAACATCCTTCATGTCTTCATATATGTCTTCAACTCTGGAAAAAAATAGAAATAATTAGAATAATAGAATGTAGTGTATGTACCAGTACATAGATAAACATCTGGAAGCATAAACGTGCTAATTTATAACAGTTATCAAAAATGGAGGGCATCACGGGAACCACCATGTATGGATAAGCATATGTAAAACTTCTCAAATATACGGTGAAGTCCAGAAATATTTGGACATTGACCTCCATCTTTCTGATTTAGCCTCTGCATGCTACTATTTTTTATTTAAAATGAAACAACTGAGATGCAATTGAAGTGTAGACTTTCAAGTTTAATTAAAGGGGGTTGAAAAAAATATCCTGTTTAGGAACTGCAACCATTTTTCTACAAAGCCTGCTCCTTTCAGGGGCTCAGAGGATCCGTTCCAAACCTCCTCCATACTTTTTTTCCCCCATCATTCTGGTACAGGGAGATTTCGTAGTTTCATCTTTCAAAGAATTCTTTCCCAGAACTGGACTGGCTTCTTTAGTTGTTTTTTTTTTGGCAAAATCTCATCTGGCCTCTATTGTCAAGGCTGATTAATAGTTTGCATCTTGTGGTAAACTCACAAGAATCAATGGAAAATATTCTGGTATCATACACCACTGTTATCTTTCATGAACATCCTGGCCTTTTTGAGTTCCCAAGCTCACCTGTGGGCTTTTTTTGCAGAATGTACCAAACTGTTGATTTGACCACTCCTAATATTTCTATTATCTATCAAAAGGATTTTTTTTTCAGTTTAATGATGGTCTGTTTCCCTTTTAATGAGCGTTCCTTTGACCACATGTTGTGGGTTCATAGCAACAGCTTCCAAATGCAAATGCCACACCTGGAATCAGCTCTAGACTTTTTACTTGCATATTGATGATGGATTAAAAAGGGAATAGAAAATGCAGATAATTAAAGCACTTTTGAGATTATTATTATTATTATTATTATTTATAGAGCACAATTGATTCCATGGTGCTGTACATGAGAAGATTTTAAATTCCTATTACAGATTTAAATGACAGAAAACAAACTAACAGTGATAGACTGATACTAAGGGTGGAGATGGCCCTGCCCTTGCAGAATTACATTCTACAGGATATTGAGGAAGGAGACAGTATGGTGAGGGGGTTGCAGCAGCTCCAGTGGTGATGAGGTGGCAAGGGGTCATTGCAGACTGTAAGCTTTCCTGAAGAGATGGGTTTCAAGTTCCATTAGGAGGTTCCGAATGTGGCAGATAATCTGACGTGTTGAGAGAATTCCAGAGAATGGCAGACAGTCAGGAGAAGTCTTGGAGTCGATTGGGTGAAGAACGAATAAATGTAGTTGAGAGAAGGAGGTATTGGAAGGACTGGAGATTACATGATTGTAGATATTAGGAGATTAGTTCCCCTAATTGTCAAATTACTTTTAGTCCCTTGAAAAAGAAGCAGCTACATATCAAAGAACTGTATTTCCTAAACCTTCACTCCAATCAGGATGTGAAGACCATCAAAGGAGGGCTGAGAGTCTGCAAGTTAAAAGCAATCTGTTCGCAGGGTTTTGCTATGTAATTTGAAGAAAGCATGCTTCAAAGATTGAAGATGCAGTTTCTTATCATGAAGTGTGTTGTTGTTTACTTGTATGTTTGTTTTAGCTTCAGTAGCTTATCATTATTCAGACTGCGGAGCAGTTAGCCCAGGTCCGGCACAACCTCTTCTGTAATTAACAGGTCACTGTATTTAGATTATGTTTATTGAAATCCTGGTATGGGTGGGGGCAGCTTTCTCAGCTTTGTTGTATGGTTAAAACTAAAAGCTTCGATTGTGTCAGAATAGCTGCACCTAGTAATCGAAGTGATACATTGTTGAAATTAGGATGGCTTTTTACACCATGCTGCTCTCAGATGAGGTAGCAAAAAACCTACTGACAGATTCCTTAAAAGCCCATACTGATTATATAACTGTATCCTAAATATAGACAAGAAAAAGAGGAAAAGCGAACAAGGTCCTAATAATCAATGATTTTTTTTATTATTCAAGGAACAAGTATAAATATAAATACAACATATATAAATTAGGTGGTGAACACTTACTCAATCAGCATACATATAGTAGTTGGTTATAGCCTGTATAGTTTACAAATATATAGTAGCACTAATAAGAATAGTTCTAGTTTATATTCCACATAATTAATGGTATAACAATATATAGGCTATATGTTTTTTTTTTAATTAGTGACACAACAATTAATAGCAAGCTAAATATGTCATCTGAGCAGTATGAACTGTTGGTAATTACCGTGATCACTATCGCAATATAAATAAAGTAAGGCCATGTCTCACTAAGCAACATCGCTAGCAACATCGCTGCTGAGGCACGACTTTTGTGACACAACAGCAATGTTGCTAGCGATGTTGCTATGTGTGACATCCAGCAACAACCTGGTCCCTGCTGTGAGGTCGCCGATTGTTGCTGAATGTCCTGGACCATTTTTTAGTTGTTGCTCTCCCGCTGTGAAGCACACATCGCTGTGTGTGACAGCGAGAGAGCAACAACTGAATGTGCAGGCAGCAGGAGCCGGCTTCTGCGGACGCTGGTAACCAATGTAAACATCGGGTAACCAAGAAGCCCTTTCCTTGGTTACCCGATATTTACCTTTGTTACCAGCGTCCGCCGCTCTCACGCTGTCAGTGCCGGCTCCCTGCTCACTGCACACATAGCCAGACTACACATCGGGTAATTAACCCGATGTGTACTCTGGCTAAGAGTGCAGGGAGCCAGCGCTAAGCGGTGTGCGCTGGTAACCAAGGTAAATATCGGGTTGGTTACCCGATATTTACCTTAGTTACCAAGCGCAGCATCGCTTCCACGCGTCGCTGCTTGCTGGGGGCAATTCACTGTTTGCTGGTGAGATCTGCCTGTGTGACAGCTCACCAGCAACCCATGTAGCAACGCTCCAGCGATCCCTGCCAGGTCAGGTTGCTGGTGGCATCGCTGGAGCGTCGCTTAAGGCCCCTTTACAAACTGAGACTTTCTAGCGATCCCACCAGCGATCCCAAACTGGCCGGGATCACTACAAAGTCTCTGGTGAGTCGCTGGTAAGCTGTCAAACAGGCATACCTGGAAAACGACGCAACAGCGATACGAATCTGCAGAACGACCTAGCTAGTCATTGGCGAAGTTGTAAAGCAGCTTTTTGAAAGGGAAGTCGCTAACGAAGTCGCTGTAACGGTGTCAAACACAGCGATGCATGCTGCACAGCGGGAAACAAAGGACCAAAGAATGGTCCTGAGAGATGTGTAGTGATCAGCAACCTCACAGCAGGGGCCAGGTTGCTTATGTGTTTCACACACTGCAATGTCGCTGGGGAGGTCGCTATTACGTCACAAAACTGGTGACATTACAGCGATGTCGTTTGCAATGTTGCAGTGTGTAAAGGGTCCTATAGTGTGATGGTACCTCTACACTCACGGCTCCACTGATAGAGGTGCAAGACAATTGTCTATTTGCACAGCCGATTATAGATTAAGGCACTATAGTGAGAAACACCACAGTTCAAGCACATGAATAATATGGAAGCTAACAATCAGCTGGAGTTAATTAAGTTATCCACAAAGATAAGTTAACTAATATATAAGAATATATAATAATATATAAGAAACCCATATAGCCTATACATATATTGTTATATCATTAATTATGTGGAATATAAACTAGAATTATTCTTATTAGTGCTGCTATATATTTGTGAACTATACAGGCTATAACCAACTACTATATGTATGCTGATTGAGTAAGTGTTCACCACCTAATTTATATATGTTGTATTTATATTTATACTTGTTCCTTGAATAATAAAAAATCATTGATTATTAGCACCTTGTTCGCTTTTCCTCTTTTTCTTTTCTACCTTGTTGCGAATGTCCACTGATTAGTCCAGTTTATAAATTACCAGCTAATATACTATAATGTATTTATACTGATGATGCTGTACTCATTACAAACATTTTCGTGTATCCTGAATATATTTTGTTAAAGAGATAAAATACCCAAACTTTTATCATTGAACAAATATTTCTGGATCTAATTGTATATAATTAAGAACAATTACAAAAATCCTTTCAAATTAGGCTATGAACGTTTTAGCCCTGAAAGGGACACATAAAGGGAATTTGACTTTTCCAATAAAATGTACCTTTCCGATGTTACCCGAATTCTTTCATCACTCTTTGAATTGTTATCATCTTTCTTGTCTTTAAAATAAATCTGCACACATTCTTCTTCAAACTCATGCAGCCTCTTTTTCTCTTCTTCGGTCAAGAAGAGTTCTGCGGGTATTAATAAAATAAAGGAACTTTGTTTTGCTGGATTTTATCAAAAAGGATGACAACTATAAGCAACATAAATAAATGGGGAAATAAATGCTGGAGATTTAACTTACTTGGTCCCTGAGAACCTGATCTCTTTTTCCGTCCACATAGCCAGTTTATGACAAGCCACAAATGGCTGAAGAGAATAAAGGGTGGCGGGAGCACAGGCTTATTGTGGTAAAACATGACAAAATAATAGCGTTGAAACTTCCACAGATGATCGGATATTCTTTTATACTCCAAGTACACATTACTGCAGGACACAGAAATATGAGTAGGTAGCAAACGATTAGTAGGAAAGGCTAGTACAGGTATTAATTATATTTAAAGGGAACCAATCATCAGGATTTTCTTATATAAAGTAAAGCCAGTGCTATACTAGCGCTAGGATGCTGAATGTAAGAATACCTTTTGTTCAGAGATTGTATGTTTTATTTCAGAAATATGTGCAAGTAAAGTTCCAGCAATGCACTGTTATTTGATTGACAGGTGTAATAGTAAGGGAATATGTGGGTCGAGGTTTGCTATCTATTTTCGCCCCTGTCTGCTGCCTGACCTTGGTAGATGTTAGACTGTATGGTTGCATTTTGAACACGCCCCTATCACGTGACAGAAATGACCCATACCTGGAAGGAGCCCATACAGTCTAGCATCTACCAAGGCCAGGCAGGCAGACAGGGGCGGGAATAGATAGCACAACCAGACCCTCATATTCCCTTCCTGTTGCACCTGTAAATCAAATAGAATGGCATTGCTGGAACTTTACTTGCATATATTTCTGAAATAAAACATCCACTCTCAGAACAAAAGCTATGCTTACATTCAGCATCCTAGTACCAGTATAGCACTGGCTTTACTTTATATATGAAAATCCTGATGGTTGGTACCGTTAAAGCTGGCAACAGTTAATCAAACCATTATTTAAACTTCTTTGTGAGTATGATACAGCTGTAACCTCCTGTATCTGCCTTGGCCAGAGCTAGCTATCGTTACATCAGAATAGTCCCTTTGATGTTACGGTTAACAGTGACTGCAGCATCTATACGGTTAGTTATAGGGACCCTTTGTGTCACCCCAACAGCAACCCACAGCTCCAATGTCTGCAGCTCTATACTTCAGGGTTTCATAGGATATCAATATAATGATACACACTGCAACACTAACAAATTGCAGTTTATTGTATAAGCAATGCAGTGATCACAGGTTCAAGTTCGCTATAATTAAAAATTAGAAAAATATTTATTTTAAAAAAATACAAAGTATAAGCATTTAGATCTAAACATTTACATCATCCTTCTTTTCCTCATTTTAAATAAATAGATCTTAACAAAATCAATAAAAAAAATCACATCTGAATTTGAAAAATTCATTCTATTGTAGGAGAAATAAGATAATCAAAAAGTCACATATAGCTCAAAATATGGTACCAAAGATCACAATAAGAACTATAACTCATGCAAAAAAACACACCTCCATCAAGAGAACAATGAAGAAGTTATAGGAATCAGAATTTAGTGACAATAACTAAATGTTCATGTAAATCATGAGTTTGTCTCCTTTACTGGAGAGACAATTTGAATATTTCCCAGAGGGGCATTGCAGCTATAAGTCCCCTTACCTGGCAGCCAGACTGGCTTGCAAAGTCTCCTTAAGGAGAATAGTGTTCCCCCGTGGTCCCCACATAGCTTTCTCATGAGCCAGATCAGACACCCCCATACTTTGCACTGACGAGGGGCAAGCACCCCGAAACACCGTGTCTGCAAATTGGGATTCTGATCTGGCTTATATATCCTGAGTCATATTGCAAAGGATTGTTGAAGATCCACTTGTGACTTTTAGGATCGCTACTTCCAATAGGTGGCGCTGTGCTAGAGTTTGTCTCCTTTACTGGAGAGACAATTTGAATATTTCCCAGAGGGGCATTGCAGCTATAAGTCCCCTTACCTGGCAGCCAGACTGGCTTGCAAAGTCTCCTTAAGGAGAATAGTGTTCCCCCGTGGTCCCCACATAGCTTTCTCATGAGCCAGATCAGACACCCCCATACTTTGCACTGACGAGGGGCAAGCACCCCGAAACACCGTGTCTGCAAATTGGGATTCTGATCTGGCTTATATATCCTGAGTCATATTGCAAAGGATTGTTGAAGATCCACTTGTGACTTTTAGGATCGCTACTTCCAATAGGTGGCGCTGTGCTAGAGTTTGTCTCCTTTACTGGAGAGACAATTTGAATATTTCCCAGAGGGGCATTGCAGCTATAAGTCCCCTTACCTGGCAGCCAGACTGGCTTGCAAAGTCTCCTTAAGGAGAATAGTGTTCCCCCGTGGTCCCCACATAGCTTTCTCATGAGCCAGATCAGACACCCCCATACTTTGCACTGACGAGGGGCAAGCACCCCGAAACACCGTGTCTGCAAATTGGGATTCTGATCTGGCTTATATATCCTGAGTCATATTGCAAAGGATTGTTGAAGATCCACTTGTGACTTTTAGGATCGCTACTTCCAATAGGTGGCGCTGTGCTAGAGTTTGTCTCCTTTACTGGAGAGACAATTTGAATATTTCCCAGAGGGGCATTGCAGCTATAAGTCCCCTTACCTGGCAGCCAGACTGGCTTGCAAAGTCTCCTTAAGGAGAATAGTGTTCCCCCGTGGTCCCCACATAGCTTTCTCATGAGCCAGATCAGACACCCCCATACTTTGCACTGACGAGGGGCAAGCACCCCGAAACACCGTGTCTGCAAATTGGGATTCTGATCTGGCTTATATATCCTGAGTCATATTGCAAAGGATTGTTGAAGATCCACTTGTGACTTTTAGGATCGCTACTTCCAATAGGTGGCGCTGTGCTAGAGTTTGTCTCCTTTACTGGAGAGACAATTTGAATATTTCCCAGAGGGGCATTGCAGCTATAAGTCCCCTTACCTGGCAGCCAGACTGGCTTGCAAAGTCTCCTTAAGGAGAATAGTGTTCCCCCGTGGTCCCCACATAGCTTTCTCATGAGCCAGATCAGACACCCCCATACTTTGCACTGACGAGGGGCAAGCACCCCGAAACACCGTGTCTGCAAATTGGGATTCTGATCTGGCTTATATATCCTGAGTCATATTGCAAAGGATTGTTGAAGATCCACTTGTGACTTTTAGGATCGCTACTTCCAATAGGTGGCGCTGTGCTAGAGTTTGTCTCCTTTACTGGAGAGACAATTTGAATATTTCCCAGAGGGGCATTGCAGCTATAAGTCCCCTTACCTGGCAGCCAGACTGGCTTGCAAAGTCTCCTTAAGGAGAATAGTGTTCCCCCGTGGTCCCCACATAGCTTTCTCATGAGCCAGATCAGACACCCCCATACTTTGCACTGACGAGGGGCAAGCACCCCGAAACACCGTGTCTGCAAATTGGGATTCTGATCTGGCTTATATATCCTGAGTCATATTGCAAAGGATTGTTGAAGATCCACTTGTGACTTTTAGGATCGCTACTTCCAATAGGTGGCGCTGTGCTAGAGTTTGTCTCCTTTACTGGAGAGACAATTTGAATATTTCCCAGAGGGGCATTGCAGCTATAAGTCCCCTTACCTGGCAGCCAGACTGGCTTGCAAAGTCTCCTTAAGGAGAATAGTGTTCCCCCGTGGTCCCCACATAGCTTTCTCATGAGCCAGATCAGACACCCCCATACTTTGCACTGACGAGGGGCAAGCACCCCGAAACACCGTGTCTGCAAATTGGGATTCTGATCTGGCTTATATATCCTGAGTCATATTGCAAAGGATT